>NC_142519.1:6312500-6477500 GCF_964205215.1 Stylophora pistillata
TCTCATGAAAAACTGGCATTTAATAGAAACACAACCACTACTGAGCGAACTATACGAAAATCCGCCGCTCGTATCTTACAAAAGAGGGTGGTCGCTGAAAGACATACTCGTGAGGGCTAAACTTTGAATAGGCTACTCTAACACGCGCTGGGGAGTCGTGTGGGACTGTCAACCCCATTTTACGCCACCATCTTCCTCTCCGCTACTGGAGACAACTTCGCTTCGTTCAGAAGAAGATTCACTTAACGAAACTTCAATATCTGCCATCTCCTTCGCCCACGAATACAAACAAACAGTGAGTGAAATAAACCATGCTATCGGAGTGAACACAACCAGTGACGTCATCAATCCATTTCGCTCGGTACCAGAGCCCGGACATGGTTTTGTGTAAAATTTCTTATTTGAACGGTTAAAAAATATATCTTTCGCTTCTTTTTGGCCAAAGCAAATTATCTCATGATGATCAACAAATTCAAAACTACAGGTTAGAGCAAAAATTTCACTTACGAAAATTTCGTTTCAGTAGCACTTTAAGCCTCTTAGCTCAGTGCAGTGAAACAATTATAACCATGGCTTTCTTTGAACTATCTATTGAGAACTGCTCTGCGCCAAAAATATCGCCTTAGACTCCGGGCACTTTAATATCCATCTTTCTCTTTAATAGAAAATCAAAAGAGTAAACGTGAAAATTTTGACAGAGGTTTGAAACATAAATCGAGAACACGGAGTTTTTGGCTGAGATTTAGAAGTTGTACAATTTCATAGTTGTTTGACTAACTTATTGCCTCGCACTGGGAACACTTTCCATAACAGAGACAAGTTAATTTTTCTCGTTTAGAGTCAAGCACAGACTTCATGAATTACTTCACACTGACGAGGACTTCAAAGAAGAAGATTTTACTATGGTAAGTTTATTATTTTGATTTTGGAGTAAATTCTTACAGACTTGACTTCTCAATGCATGCTGACATTTATGTCACTCGTCGTAAGAAAAAGGAAAAAGAAATGTTGTCTGTTTTGTGGATATCCAGGAAATTCATCAGTCTATCTATTCAATTCTTATTGATATTGTCTCCTAAGATATTTAAAAGGTCGTTTGGGGGGGGGGGGGGGTTTGAATAACGCTGAGTCTCCGAATACAGTAATACAAGGCATCAAATTTATTGCTTCACAATTCATCAAATAACGTCTTCGCTTTATAGAAACTGTAAGGGGGCCAGAGAGACTACATGCTGTACACTTTGCACATTTTCCCTCCGTGAAGTGCAGATGTACCGCACACAAGACATGCCTCTAATTTTGAAACTTTGTTACGACAGCTTGCACCAACAAAGAATCCATCACTAATCAATGCTATGAAATTTGTCGAAAACCCCTACAAAATGTGTGAAAGAATTCACAAGTTGGTGCAGAGCCTCATTGGGCAGTTAAAGGAGTTGATTACTCAGAAAATTTATGATCCAAGAGGTATGATTGTGCCCTCTTAGCTTTAAATTTAATTTGCATGTTATCACTACGAAGATGTCATAACATTTCCCTCTTTCTTGGAAAGAAACCAAAAGCTTTGCATTTGAAGAAGTCAGAGCATGGTACTGGTGTGGCGAGCAACCTTTCCTTCTTGGGAAAGAGCGTGCATCGTAAAGTTTGGGGTTCGAAATTCTTATGAGCCCTGAAGTGGCATTTTCCGAAGCCAGATGAAATGGAGCAATCTCATCCGACTTTCGCACAATTTAAAATGATGTTAAGGTATAATTCAAACGACAGAAATGAACTCAACTACTTTATTAAATAAAGGATGGACGTTTCTAAAGAAACTCTGGTGCTGCGTCGGTGGGGGTAACAAGGTAATTTGGTTATACCAACTAAGGTGAAATTGTCAATTGGCCACCGTAACAAGTAAAAAAGCTGACGTTTCGAGCGTTAGCCCTTCGTCAGAGCGAATGACGAAGGGCTAACGCTCGAAACGTCAGCTTTTTTATTCGTTACGGTGGCAAATTTACAATTTCAACTTAGTTGATATAACCAAATTACTTTATTAAATGACGTGTAATATTCTTACTCAGGAGCGAATCCAGAAGGCAATGCAGTGATTATGTACAATGAAGTTACTTAAGCCCTCCACGAACTACATCTTAGCTCACCACCGCACAAACTCACAGGTTTCTCCGAAGTTCATTGAAATTAACAATCTTCCACAGCAATCCTCTCTCTTGGTGTGGCTTTCTAAACAGTCAGTCACTCCCGACAACAGGAACTACCCCTACTACACAACCAAGAACTTGTATACATTAACAAAGTATCCCGGAATATTTCAGAAGCTTGCAACATAACTACTTTGATAGTATTACATCATAGCAATAAAACCTGACAATAAGTTCTGGAAAGTTCCACAGAAAGTTCATGCATACAATTCGGCATGACTAAGCATTCTAGAAATTTCTAAGTACTTATTTTTCTCTATTTAAACGTTTCAATTTTTTTTTTTTATTTATAGACCCATTCTTGTGCCAGGGTGAAACACTCGAGCTTGTGATACACAGATGGAAAAAAATAGAAAAGGTGATTTTTTGGAAAAAAATATCGACTGGAGTTAAGTTTGTGTAACTTGCTGGAGCGTAGCAAGTCATTTTTGGCTTGTAAGCCTGTTCCATACCTTGCAAGTATAGTGCGGCCGGGGAAGGTATATATATTCCAGGAAAAAAGAAATTCCGAGAAAAGCTTTAAGCCCGGGCCTGACTTGACTTGCAGGCTGAACAATGTTTCACTCTTGCAGGATTTCAAGCTAAAAAGCGGTCGGTTTGATATAAGCCTCATACCAGACATTTACGACTGTATCAAGTATGACGTACAACACAACAGGTTTGAAAACTTTAAGCCCGCGCCTGACTTGACTTGCAGGCTGAACAATGTTTCACTCTTGCAGGATTTCAAGCTAAAAAGCGGTCGGTTTGATATAAGCCTTATACCAGACATTTACGACTGTATCAAGTATGACGTACAACACAACAGGTTTGAAAACCTTAAGCCCGCGCCTGACTTGACTTGCAGGCTGAACAATGTTTCACTCTTGCAGGATTTCAAGCTAAAAAGCGGTCGGTTTGATATAAGCCTTATACCAGACATTTACGACTGTATCAAGTATGACGTACAACACAACAGGTTTGAAAACTTTAAGCCCGCGCCTGACTTGACTTGCAGGCTGAACAATGTTTCACTCTTGCAGGATTTCAAGCTAAAAAGCGGTCGGTTTGATATAAGCCTCATACCAGACATTTACGACTGTATCAAGTATGACGTACAACACAACAGGTTTGAAAACTTCAGTACATCATTTTTTTTTTTTAATTTTCGGCACTCCGCTGCTATAATTACGATGTCTTCCGTTTTTAATTAAGTTTTTTATCCTGTTTGATTGTTATGAAATTTTAGTCATCTAAACCTGACAAACAGTTTGGAGCTATACAAGTGTGCCAAAGCCTTCGCTGATATTGTAATTCCCCAGGTGAGTTCAATTCAAACAATTTTTCTCCCAATCGTTTTCTTTTTTAACGAAAACTGATGACCTCTGCGATTCCGGTGCAGTGCTCTGAACTAACAAGCCAACTGAACTAACAAGCCAACTGGGAGCTTATTATGTTGGTTTATTATAAATTCTTGAAGTTACAGCTTGTGTGAAACACAGAAACAAACGGTTTTTACGGTCAGGAAGTCCCCAGTACCCGTAACCCTTTACACCCCAACAGTGATCAGTATGCACATTCTCTACACTTTTCTCTGCTCTTTTCTTGTGGTATTAACAAGGAGAATTTAGTAAACAATGAAGAGCTTCTTTATTGAGCGTCGCTCATTTCCTAGTCTTGTGCCAAGACTTTCCACGGCCTCAGTTACACGGTAGGAGTTTGGTAAGAGAGTAATCATTTCTTTTGTACTCATGACTTTGACGTTTGATTCAGAGGTGATAGTGTAAAGAGAAATTAGATGGCGGTCACACTTGTGCTTTGATGGGCTAACCATCAAGCATTTCTCATTAACAAATAAAAATTGTTTTTCAGGAATATGGAATCACAAAAGAGGAGAAGTTGGGTGTCTCCCAAAGTGTTTGCATGAGGCTGTTGAAGAAGATCAGCGGAGATCTGCGACATGCTGACAAGACAGACACCCATACTCGTCTTGATCCTGAGTAAGCGGTTTAATATGTCGTTAGTTTCCCTTAGATACTTGCTTACTGAACGGCCTATCTCCACCCTATCTCCACCCCGGACCCGAACCAAATCGCTTTGTGAGCTTTGTTGTTTAGGATTTGCGAGGCAATATGTTTACAATTTTTGTAAATTTGTAATATGGTATTTTGCCATGTTTTTTGTTCATAGCCATATACAGAGTGTAGAAGCTCTAAATCGCCACGTGCGGACAAGGTTGTACTTTACCAGTGAGAGTCACGTGCACTCGTTGGTAAATGCCCTAAGATATGGAAACCTCTTTGAAGTAAGCATATCTATAAAGTGTTGATTCTTCTAAGTGCGGACAACACCACATCTTTAGAACTATACCCAAATTCTCACAACTTTTGTGCAGTACCAAACGGCTCCACTCAACGCAGCGGTCAAACGTCGGGCACGCGTGAGGGAATCTATTCTGGCCAGCCGTACACCAATTTCCCATTCAGGGGGCATGTTTTTGATGTTGTTGTTGTTGTTGTTGTTTTTTTTTTTTAAAGCGCTCCCTCTGCGCGGTCCCTGCAATCAAAGCAAAGATGACACGAAAACGAGCCAATCAGCGCCAAAAATAAAACCAACAAACTGCTCGCTGCACTGAAAACTTGTGTGACACAGTCACGATTTGTTTAATTTTGCGTGTGACTATCCGAGAGTTTGAGAAACCAATCAGAAAGCTTAGTAACACAAATCTGTTGTTGTTGTTTTTTTTAATTTTGTGAGAAAGTCAGTGCGGTTAATTTTTTTCTTAATGCGTAACCCACCGTAGGAAATTCCGGATAACCAGTGGCAGAGTGCTGTTGACTTCTTAGCAGAAGTTCCAGAGCTAAGCTACATGACTCAGATCGTGCTGTTGTTGTATGAAGACCCCAAGGCTGATCTTTTGTCTGATAAGCGATTTCATGTGGAGCTGCTCTTTAGCCCCGGAGCCAAGACTATGGATGATCCAGAGTTTTTAACATGTGGTTCCCCAAGGAACCCCAGTACGGCTTCTGTCCTTAGTTTTGCAACAATTGACACAGACTTGGACGACATTGAAGTATTTGAGCCTTATGATGAAAGTGTTTACACCGAAAATGATACGCCACGATCTGAGATTGGACTTGATGACTACAATGATGATAGCATCAGCGAAGGTGCAACTCCTTCTTTAGTTGGCAGTGGAGATTTCAAGCGTAGCTTAGGTGAGTCAACTGATTTATAATTTGTCACTTCCTCGACCTAGAAAAATCAAGTCAAGTTATTTTCGAGTTCTGTTTGGAAGAATCCGCAGCTTGGCGATGAACACGCTATGCGTCGGCCCTGCAGGGAGCCCGATTTTTTTAAGGTCCTGGTAAATTTGCCGGTTCGAAACCGTGTTTTGAATCTAAGGTCTAAGAATGTAAGAAGTTCTTATCTTGAAATTCGCTCGAGTCGGTTTCTTCCCAAAGTCTTTTTATTTTCATTTTTTAATTACAAAACTACGAATGTCTTAATCTTGAACTAAGGCGAACACTGGAAACAAAGCGCAGCTTTTCGGGACCGACAATCTCCGGAAATTTCGAGAAACGGTCTTTAGCTGGCTCAGGAAGTTGTATCATTACACGACTCGGGCAGTCACAGGGCCAATAACTAAAATCAACCAATCAAAATGCTCTTTTGCCGGTCCAATATTCTCTAAGTATTGGACCGGGCACTGTCCCGAATGGTCCCGAATGATACCGCACTTGTGTCCCTTTGAACTTCAGTCGTATAATAAATCTCTTATTAACCAAGCTTGCTCTGGACCGTACTGGAAGAATATCGGCCCTCGGTCTTTTTTGTACGGACCTCGCTGCGCTCGGTCTGTACTGTCAAGACCTCGGGCCGATATTCTCCCAGTACGGCCCTCGCGCTTGGTTAATAAGATATATATTATTGTAGCAAATCGTAAGGGAAAATTTGGTGAAATGCTTGAGGTTACATTGCCATGGAGCAGCATCCAAAGAGAGTAGAAATACACGTTCTCCCCAGGTACCTCATGAATCGTGTGCAGACTTAGCTTATTAAGAGAATCTGGCTTTTCCGAGTCATTTAGATACAGCTCAGTCGAATGATTCCTGTCGTTATTTTTGAGTTAACCATTTCACTCCTAAGTGAAATGGTGAACTCAAAAGGAGTAGAAATTACTCCTATCGGGTAATTTCTACTCCTATCGGGTAATTTCTACCTACAATGTCAACAGGTTTTAGTTTTATCCGTTCATAATTTTCTTTCGCACTCGTTCCAGAACGTTCATCAGACAAATCAAAGCCTGCTGCTTGCAAGCGCGTCAGTTTTGAACCACTACGCGAAGGAGAAGTTCACTTGAATTACTGTCTAAACCGGACTGATGAATCATGGTCTCTCTTAAGCTTGCCAAGAAGAAGAAGTAACACTGGTAGGGAAAATTTCCATGTGCTTATCTGTCACAAACCGCCATCGAAATTGTGCAATTACCTTTTAGGGGTTAAATTAATAATTATAGTAAAATGAGATTAAAAGCTTGTCTAAGCTACAGTGGAATTACGCCATTTTCGGGGATAAGTTAAAATTAATGTTTAATTTCCTTCGTTTTTAAAGAAAAAAACGCCATATAGTTCTAAGGATTATGAAACCGGCGGTTTTCCTTCAATGCAAAAAAAGAATTAACTTACTATTTCTCCCCCTCTCTCACCCCGTCAGGTTTAAGTATGGTTAAAACTGATTTTTTTTTTAGAAACAGTCACAGATGCAACACGTGAAGAGGAAGACCCTTTACCCACGAGGCAAAGCGCTCCGATGAAACCAACCTACTCTCAGGACGTGCATGATGACCATGCAAAACAGCAGGCTCAACCAAAGGAAGAGGAAAGCGCCACTACCGATAGTGGTACTGGAAGTGGAAGCAGTGGAAGAACTCAAGAACTTCCTGGTAAGGTCATCTAGCCTCGTCTGCCGAAATCTAGCCTATTCATTGCTAATTCTAAATTGGTAAGAGGTGAGTTGAAAATACGCTGGCTGAGCGGTTGGCACGCTGAATTTGGGACCGTTAGGTCCTGGTTCGAGCTTTGGCTGGGTCATTGCGTGTCTCTCTCCACCCAGAGGTAAAAGGAAATAGATCCTGCCGAAGTGTCAGGGAATTCTGACAAAATGCTGAGGGATAATCTGTGATAGACCGACATTCTATCCGAAAAAAGTAGCTACATACAAACATAAGCTCTTGTAGTTATGTGAGTCAGTCGCATAAGCAGACTTTCCTTCAGCAGTTATCCACCCTATACAGCAATTTTCAATCGAGTGTCGAAAATAATCCGGGACTATTTGTTTAAGCTTTACTTCGCTCTGTGACTGGTCCAGAAAACTCGCACCACTCTCCCAACCTATCAGATTCAAACTAAATTCAATCACGACTTTGTGCGTTTTCCCGCGCTTTAGGTAGTTTGGTTGTTTTTTTCTTTGAGTTCCTATTGGCTCCTTTCTCCTGATTGGCCGTTGTGATTACTTTGGTTTTGGTTTCGACACTTTTTTACGAAAAGTACTCTATATTGAAAATTGATTCTCTATACGGGATATGCAGATCTTGTTACAGGATTATAGTGCAGCAGAATGGAAGTTTTAAAGGTGATGTTTACTTTGTAGGTGGTTTATCTCAAGAAGACATATCTGTCTTTGGTCCTCGCGAACGAGCGACTAGCTTTGAACTGGTGCGCGAGGAAGACGACAATCAAGTCGGAGATCAACTACAGAGGTTTGACGAGTCCTATGTAACTACCATTGAAAGACCTATTGCAAGAAGATACAGTTTTGGTAAGGAAAAAGTAAAATTACCCCACGATAACTTTAGGTGCACTGTAACGGTAAAATCGTATAATCACGTCTAATGCTGCACAGCCAAATTCCGCAGTCTTTGTTTTTTTTTTTTTTCTCGTTTATTCAAATAAGCCATGTAGATTTTCTTTCTAATAGTAATAGTAATAGTAATAGTAATCAAAGTTTAATGTCTTTACGTGGGGCATGGTTACCCATATTGCCCGAGCCAGAGGCTCATGTATAAAACGCAAGACAACAACCCACCCATCCCACCCCAGGGGAGGACATCCATCACGGTAATCTCGTGCGTGGGAAATTAACGTCTCCTACCCCTAACCCTGCAGGAGACGGGACCTCCATTTGTTCGTCCCTATCCGAGAAGACTAGAATATCTAAACCATTTCTTGATGTTATAGAAAGGCAGCATATTCTTCTCAATTATTTTAAGACGTTGAGTGTTGGTCCGAAACTCTCCCTGACTAAAGTCTAAAGCTTGAAATGTTAGCTTCATAAGTGAGTAGCCGGAAAACCAGAAATTCGCAGATGCTAAAGATCCCTTTATTTAGGTATGCCATTGGGCAGAAAACTTTCCACTATAGGGCAGTAAACATATGGAATAAATTAAATAATAATTTTAAGTTATGCATTGATATTAATAGTTTTAGGAATAAGCTTAGAGGGGCACGTTCAGACAAATTTAAGAGGAAGGAATGATATTTTAATTATTTTAATTGTTATTTAGTAATTTGTATAATTACGCTTTGTATAATTATAATTATGTTTTTGTTTTTTGTATTTGACGCTGAAAAGCCCTTTGGGGAAGTGGTCAATAAATATGTAATTATGTATGTATAAACTCTTTACGGTGGCCGATTCACATTATCAGCTCAGTTGATAAAACAAAAATTATCTTCTTATACGCCTTCCCTCCTTACCAACACAGCACCGAAGTTTCTTTAGAAACTTACCGCCTCAACCCCTAAGTAATTAAGTCCCAACGTTTTTATCAGAGAATGAGTTTAAGAAAGTGCTTTCTTGTTTCTGTGTTTTTGACGACCGCGCAGAAAGACACATATTTTAAAAAGGGTTATACAATTTTTCTATATTTTCACCTGTAAGTCTCGTCGATTGGCTCGCTTTGGACATAGATATACGTTATTGACCGAGCGCGAGGTCAAGATGGCCGAGTTCTTTTTTGCGTTTATATGGACTTAGACGAAGTCGAGGTCCATAAAGACGCAAAAAAAAAAAAAAAAAAAAAAAAAAAAAAAAAAAAAGAACGAGGAGTTTTCTATAAAGCAAAAATATTTCGCTTTAATAAGAATTAAGGATGATTTTTGTTCGAGAGCTAGGGGAGAAAGCCAACTGTGTTTGTAGCACAACGAACCCACGAGAGTCGTTTATGTTTTCCTTGTTTTAACTGTCTTCTGCCGCTCTTTGCGACTTCATCGCCGACATTTTCCAAAAGGTACGAACTTTATAAGTACGCTTCATGCACTTTGTTTCTTGTGCAGGATCAAAGCAGGCAATCTCGAGCGGGCAATCTCAAGCGGGCAAGATGGGCCCAGCTTGCCCGCTCGGGTAGCCAATCAGAACACAGGACTCGCTGCATATTGCTCACGGGGCTGCCAGCCATATAATAAATATGCGTTATTAACCAAGCGTGAGGTTAAGATGGCTGGATATTGGCCGAGTTCTTTTTTCGCATTTTATTTGAATTTTATTTTTAATTTGTATAGGTAATCACATGATTTCGAGTGCAATTTGGAATAAATAAGCACGAGTGAATTTTTTCAAAGACTAACAAAATTGCATGAGCCCGTAGGGTGAGTGCAATTTGTGGTCTTTGAAAAAATTTACAATTGCTTATTTATTCCAAATTGCACGAGAAAATCATGTGATTATCTATTAATAATATGCATGAAAAAATACGAGGTAGCTTCTCATAACTACGCAGAAGAAAAGCGCGCGCATCACGTGCAAAAATAATGTATTCAAACCCTGCAAGTGACATTGACCTTGACGTTGACCTTGATATTGACAGTGACCAATCATTCTGACCAATCAGAATGTCTGGTTTGTTTCTTTCTTTGCACTGAATTAACCCTCTTCTGCACTGAATTAACTGAAAACTGCATTCATCTTAACCAATCAGAACTGAAAAAATTTTTTCATGTATATTATTATATTTGAAATTTAAGTGAATCTTTTAATTAATATATGAGGATATTAAGATTCCAGCTTGTTCAAGTGGACAAACACGTATTTCACAGGTTTTTTGGTTTGTAGGTGTTTTAAAAACTCCGCCCGACGTCTTAAACCCAAGCAAGCGTAAGATCAGCTTCGAGCTGGTTCGTAACGATGGAAAAGGTAACTTTGATGGTTTCTCAGACCCAGCTAATGAGTCTCCTACTCCATCAAGAATATCAGCAAGGAAAATAAGTTCAGGTCAGGGGAAGTTTTTTTGCCTGTTAATGAATTTCGATTGAAATTTTACCTCTAGATAACAAGCAGTCCCTTCTTTCAACGGAGTCTGTCGCTTGATTCTAAAGTAGTATGTAGATGTAAGCGCACCGCACTGGACTCTGGGACTCTGAGCGTGAGGCGCGGTACTTTTTGTCCCAGAAGTCTACACGGCTCTCTAACTTCTATTTTCTTCTCGCCAATTTTTTTTTTGGACTCGCACAACAGACATTGCCGTTAAGAAGGGAATGCTCCTAGTTTATCTTACTACAAACTGTTATCTGCTTGGCGAGAACACTGTTTTGTAGTCTCCATTTGACTTTCCTTATAACCTAGTGGGCAAAAGTACTAGATACTGATTGGCTAAGACAGAGGGAGATTTTCCATAATTTTGTTAATTGCGCCGCGGGCAAAGTTACTTGAAACTGAAAACATTGGAAAGGCTTAAGTTTATCTTACTTAGCCCTAAGGTCTCGTGCAACTTTGTTGTTTTTGAAAAATTTACTCGTGCTAACACCAAATTTGCACTCGAAATGTGGTATTACCTACATCGCATGTTTCGTCGTAAAATTAAGTATTAAAATCGCTTTTGTTCGTCGCTGCGCGACTCGTGTAATTTCTGCAGCGTGATATTATTCCTTAATTTTACACGGCCCCATACGATTACCTATGTAGCACATATTAAACGTGCAAGTTTCGGCTCATTCCACCCCGTTTAAGGCCCTGTATTACAGTGGTTCCGGAATAAACCAAGTATTTCGATGAACTGTTTGATAAGTAAACTCAAGGTTTTCCGCCATTTCGGCCCTTTTTCAAGAGACATGAAGATTTTCAGCCTCCTTTTCCCCTTAGCCCCTAACATCAGAATCCATATTCTCCATACACTTTTCTATACATTTCCTTTGGTACTGTCAAGGAGAATGTTTTCAGCAATCAAAGCTTCGGTTGGCGACCATGCCCCCTTTTTTTTCATGGTCTAAGTGAATTACTCTGAGGATTTACAGGGTTAATCATCGGGAAAATAAGCGGTTTTCAAAGAAAAACAAGGTAAAGTAGATCAAAAATCTCTCAACGCTCGATTTATGTAGATCCGTCTCCTGGATCTAGTAATTAGTTAATTTGGTTAGGCAGGGGACGTTAAAGAACCCACTCACGAGATTACTGTGATGTGGTCTGGCCTGTTTACTGGGAATTGGGGGGAGGGGGCATCTTCAAATAAGTTTCCTTCGATTGTTTGTAAACTGCTGATGCAGTCCGGCCAAAGTCCCCCGCAAAGTGTTGTGATGCGCATTTGATCATATCCACATGTTAATTTGCGCAATATAAATATTAAATTATTATTATTAATTATAAAGTATTTACATAATTTATGCAGGAACTGCAAGTTCTGCAATTTATGCCTTACAAAGTCTCACGCACGCTATTCAGAGTACTTTGGTTGTTAGGCCTCATTCCCTCGCGAACCGGCGCACTTCAAAGAGTCGCAAGCCACCTAGTAAGTACTTGTTTCGTTTTCATTTTGGAATAGCCTTTACGCATTCAAGATATTGCCGAAAACTCACCCCTACAGGGCTTGTTTGCACTAGACTTTACTCAAATCTTTGTCATTCTTTTCTTTTGACCTTAATTGTTTTGGGAATCTCATTACGATTCAATCCCAACCCGCACACTAGCGAGGCTTGGGGTTGAAATTGGCTTTCATAACCGGAGGATGTGTAGTACATCAGAGAAAATAAATCGCACCCGTTTTGTCATAGCGCTTCTCAATAAAAAATCCGACAACTTAAAATTGCCATTACATGAAATTGTTCTTTGATATTGGGTTATCATAAATAAAAGAGTACTCAGACCCCCCCACCCACCCACCCACCCACCCACCCACCCACCACTCCCCCATCGAACTTTTGTTGGATACAAATGATCAAGAGACTCACAATCCTCAACATGATGTTAATATTTTTGAAGTTTTTATGCTGAAATGTTTATCTAAATTATTCTTAAGTTGCAGTGCGTTATGAAGAAATGACCAAAGTGGGATCATTGAACCCTCTTCGCACTCTACACGATGCTGTTCCACTTAAAGAGATGGACAATTTCTTTGACACATTTACTGGGAAGAAATGTTTTACTCCTACACTTACTTCACGCTCAAGGACTAACTCCACGGAGAGTAACGTCTCAGAATTGTCCAAAGAAGCAACTGAAAACTTGGATTCTTCATAATACTGATTTATCATTGAGAGAGATCTGGAACACTATTAACGGGAACACCATTGAAAAGACAAGGACTAAAATTATGCTGTCTGTCCTCCCGGTGACCGTTTTTGCAATGTTTGAAATATGAATTTGTTTTTAAAATGCTACACTTTCCTATTTTTCTACTACAAGGATTAGAACAAGTCATAAGAAAATTTACCATTTGTGTGTGCAGCAAACGTAGTCTATCCGTTGGCCCATTCTCATTATCAACTCTGTTGATAAAAACAAACTGTGTCTTGTGATAACGTCCACGGAAGCAGCACCACAGTTTCTTTGGAAGCTCCCCTTCGATTCTCAATGTAGGCGAAACCTCGTTACCAGGATCACTCTTCTGCCCGGCCCGCTGGAGAAGAGAGAGTGCTTGAAAGGAGTTTTATTAGGTATAGTCAAGTTTCTTCGGTTGTTTCTCCCCTATCCACAGGCCTTTCTCAGGTCGTGACTCGTGCACAGAAATGTAACGTAGAATCCCTTCCTGATTTTACCTTTGAAAGCTTTCCACAAAGTAGTATGAATAAGCAGAAGTTAAGGAGTCTGGAAAGACGCAGAAACTTTGCTGACCAACTTTCAACTTTATTTCAAATTCTTTAACTCATGGCCTATGACATTACCATTTCAACTTTGTTGATATATCCAAATTATTTCGTTACCCCCACCGACGCAGCCCCAAACAGTTTCTTTAGAAACTATCAGCCTATGACATTACTGCCGATCAAACTTGCGCAGTCGCAATTCGATCCTTTCTCTTGAAGACAATTTTTTTAAGAAGTGAAGATTCGTGATATAAATAGTGATTTATTCCACATGTTGTGAAAAATTTTTACATGCATAGATGTATATGTTGTAGTTCAATTTTATACTTGGTTCAAAATTTATTTTCTTTTGTTCTCGGTCATGTTAATGTATGATAATGAGTTTGAAACAAAAGAAAATAAAAATTTGAACCAAGGATAAAATTGAACTACAACATATACATGAAACCTAATTAATTACAAGCAAGGCTGTTGAAGCAAAAATTGTTTGATTAACAGATAGGAAAAATGGAGAGCGAAAGTACTTCTGTTGAACAAGCTTGTTATTGAAAGTTGCGTTGTGAAAATTATTTTGTACATATCAGTACAGGTCGATTCTACGAAATATCGAGCAAAATATTGTAAGATACGAATTAATAAGTAAAAATATTACAAGCTATTTCTATTCAGTGTTTCCTGTGTTACCAAAAGTAGTAGTGTGTTTCTCGCCTGCGATTTAATCTGTTTCTGGTGCATCAACGGGCCGGTCCTACTTAACTTGAAAGGGTGCACCCTATTTCTCACACGGCGCGAAAACTTTCGTCCTCTTCTCGAGGTGATCTTTGACGTTCTAAAGCAAGTGGAACACAGAGTTACTAACGATGGGAAATGATTTAAATATGGCGCGTTTTGCTCCTCGCGCACCTTCCTCGGATGGGTGGCTTACTTGTTCCTCTATTATTGGCAAGATTGTAGCTATTTTATTTAGCATTTCAAAACATCACTTCCCGCTTTAATTTTGGTTATTACTCTCTGTTCGGCAACCAATAATGTTTTGCAAAGGATTCCAAATTGGTTACTAGGAGCCCTGGACACCGGAAGCTGAAAAAACCCGTCGTAAAACTTAGTAGCCTTAAACTACAGCCTTGAAGGAAGCCAAGGACCCCTATACGAAATTTGAAAGATCTTGCCTTCCTAATCTCGCCAATGAAAGTGAAATTTCCATAAGTTCATGAGCCGAAATTTTCCACCCCCAGCTAAGGGAAAAGGCCCTGGGATCGAGGATGGAAATTTTCCTTACAGAATTTTGGACCAGCATGGTAGATCAAGCTTTTCTTATATGACATATCTATCTCTTCCTAATATGCAGCTGACCCCACTTAGCAAGAAATGCGGCCTTTTCGCCAGAAAATGGCGAAATCCTCTTATACTTTCACGTAACTTGCCACAATCAGATTAGAACGTAGTCGACAGCTGTGAACCGATTTTTTTAAGAATTTGACTCTGTAAGGCTGTTTTTCTGAAGGTAAGATGATATCTTTTAGCGTAACTGACCCGTTCATTTGTACAGTACAATGTGCTGAGTACGAACAGCAGCATCGCGTCTTCGATCGATCCTCATCCCGGTGTAGCAAATATTTTTGCCCTCCTGTTGAAATTCGTCGGTAACAAAATATTCATGTTTCATTAGTTTTTACTCCCTTACCACTAACAATCGTAAGACTAAACGTATATGCTGTTCAAACTTGCATTTGTAGAGACTTCAGATGATGTCAGGCGGAAGGTCAAGACGATAAAATTTAACCAGATACTACTATCGATGGTGTGATGTCCGCAGTTTTCTCTTACGTACACTTTTGAAAAGAGGAAATGGCTGACTATCCAAGGCCATTTGGCAGATATGATGGTGAAGATGATGAAGAAGAAGACGATGAAGAGGATGCAATTCCCAAGATCAGGATTGGGGTCTGTGCAATGAGCAAAAAGGTATATCTAACATCACCAGCAAATGTATATCTTATTATTTTAGTGATGTGCCCTAGACTTTCGGAAATTTAAATTTCTTAAGTGGGGTGGAATAGGAAGGTTTGATTGAAAATTTGCAGTACAATTTTTATTCATATATTCATTAACTCACTTTCTCTAGACCAACTCCCAACCGATGCAAGAGATATTGGGTCGAATGTCAGCATTTGACTGTGTAGACATATTTGTGTTTCCTGATGACACTATCCTGAATGTTCCAGTGGAGGAATGGCCCATCTGTGACTGCTTGATCTCGTTTTACTCCAAAGGCTTTCCACTTGAGAAAGCGATTGAGTATGCCAAGCTCAGAAAACCATTCAGTCTAAATGACTTGGAAATGCAATATGCTTTGATGGACAGGTACGTTTCCTGTACATGTGATCATTCAGGTGAGAGTAGTCCTGAGAATCACTATTGTCAGTAGTGCTGACTGACATTTTGACAACCTGGGGCCTGTTTCTTGAAAGTCCTGGTAACTTAAGGGGCCCCGAAGCCACGTTTTAAAATCAAAATTTAAAGGATAAAATAGCAGATTCTGGCACCTAAACCAGTCCTTTTTGTTTCTTTAGCTGATAGTTTTATTGTATCATTTCAAAACTTTTGAAATCCCCATCTTGAATGAAAACAGAACAGCTTTACAGGCAAGAAATGGGTCCCAGAACAGAAGTTATCATTGGAGTGGTGCGGATGAGTGATGACTGATGACGACTCAGGTTGTTGAGATTTCAGTCACCACTACTGACAACAGTCCTTCTCAGGACTATCCTTAAGTGGACAATCAGACTTCATGTTTAAATGGGACCCCTAGCTCCCTCCCAGGTTCATACCATGTACCTCGTTTACTCTAAACTTACTCTGAAAACTCTGATTGGTCAAGAGCATACCGTCAATATACAATAGCACGTGAAGTTGACATGGTAACCCAATATCTGTGGCAGATATTGGATATCATGTCAAGTTTAAATTCTGCCTAGTTTTTAAGTCCCTTGTCCCTGTAGTGTTCTCAAACTTTTGCAAACTCAGAGAGAAGTGTCCTCTTTTGCAGATTGTTTAAAAATTTATACTAAAACAATTATTGAATTTGGTTTTTGCATGACATCATGAATTATCAAACCTCGAATCTGTGTTATCTGTCTTTGGCTTTAGCAGATAACCCAGACCTTGACTTTGACAATTCATGATATCATGTTTAACCTCAACCAATAATTGTTTAATATCGCACTCGACTTTGTCCTTGTCCATGTCAATATGTTACAATTTTGTGCTGTTATCTGTATAAAACACAGCTTTTTATCAGCAAGTCAGAGAAAACAGTTTCTGGTTAAACCTGTACCTAATATATTATTTTCCTTTATAGACCAACAATGTACAGCCTTTTGAAGAGCGAAGGGATTGAAACACCAAGACATGCTATTTTACTACGAGATGATGATGGAAATCCCATAAACACAAATTTTGTTGAGTCTGATGATTCTGTACAGATAGGCGATGTTGTATTCCAAAAACCCTTTGTTGAGAAACCAGTAAATGCAGAAGATCACAATGTGTACATATATTACCCCTCATCGGCAGGAGGTGGCAGCCAAAGATTGTTCCGGAAGGTGGGAAATAGAAGCAGTGTGTACTCAGGCGAGAGTTCAGTACGTAAGAAAGGGTCTTACATTTATGAAGACTTCGTGGTCACTGATGGAACAGATGTGAAGGTAGTCAAGACGTAACAGTTTTTTTTTTAATGTCAGTAATCCTTTTTATTTTGGAAAGAGATTTGGAGAAGTAGGGTTCTCCCTTATTTTAGGCACAACAGATAAAGGAAAATTTTCAAACCAGCAGAGCTATCCTTTTACATGATAAATTTTTGAAAATTCCAAGGGATTTTAGGTGGTGATACCAAATGTAAGAGGTACCACAAGTACTGGAAAGGAAGACATAGGAAAAGTGTGTGGACATAAGTTTGATTCATAAGAACTTTGCAGACATAACATGTATGTTATGGTTCTATTTTTTCCTTGGTTCAAATTTTTGTTTTCTGTACTCTCACTGAGATTAATTGTAATTCATCACCATGCTCTTAAAAAATCTCATTTTTTACAAAGGGGAGTATTTTTTAATAAAATAAGAGATGTGTTTTTCTGTTGTGGATCATTAAATCAAGGTGTACACAGTGGGCCCAGAGTATGCTCATGCTGAAGCACGCAAGTCTCCTTCACTTGATGGAAAAGTTGAAAGAGATAGTCAAGGAAAGGAGATACGTTACCCTGTCATCCTAAACCAGTATGAGAAAGAACTGGCAAACAAAGTCTGCAACTTGTTCAAGGTATTGGAATATGTTGCTCATAAATTGGTACAAGTTATGAGGATAGAAGATAGATTTAATGTAGTTGGTAAAACAAAGTGCAATAATAAACAGCTTGAATGGCAGCATCAGAGCCTAAAAGGAGGGAGTACAGTGTATGTGACCTGGTCTAAATGTCCCTTTTTCCAACCTGTCCCAAGCTCTCTTTTTTCACTTTTCACTTTACAACCGCTTGCATTGTTTACCATTGTGCCCTAGCTGAACTATTAACTTAGCACTTTGGACAAGCTCCAGATTGAAAGGTCTAGGACAGATTCCTAGTCAGGGTCACTGTGTTCTTACAGTAGATTAGGCATTTACTCTTGGCCTGCCTATTTCTGTCCTGGATGACAAGGCTTGACTGTGTTCTTGCGAGGAGACTAGAAACAAAAGAAATGCTGGTGGATACCTTGCCATAGACTTACAATCTCCCTGGGAGAAGCAGTGATACTTTTAGTTTAGCTTCTTCATTGTATGGACAATAGCTGCAGCAGTGATGGAGCTGTTTGGGTCGTAGCACTGAACTGTAAGCCGGCATTGTGTTAGTGATATTGGTATACATGTACTTGGACTGTTAGGGGAAGTTAATGCCATCTATTATAGTGCACTGAAAATCTTTAATTCTTTTTCCACTTAGCAAACAGTTTGTGGGTGTGATTTACTTCGTACTCATGGCAAATCCTATGTTTGTGACGTCAATGGCTTCAGTTTTGTGAAGACATCCAAGAAGTACTATGACGATGCAGGACATGTCTTAATGAGTCTTATTGTACATAAACTAGCGCCCCAATTATATACAGGGTACATTCTTGATTTACCAGAGGAGACACCCACTGTTGAACCCCTAGAGGGTACTATGTTAGAGCTAAGGTGTGTCATTGGCATCATCAGGCATGGTGACCGAACACCTAAACAGAAAATGAAGATGGAAGTTCGACATCCAAGGTGAGATAAACTGTAATGTTAACCCTATCACTTTCAAGATTTCATTAGTAATTCTCTTTACTGTTTGCTATGTAATTCTTATGTAGTCAGTTTGGAGAATTTGGTATTGGATCTACTAATAATACCCTTATTGATATTTTTTCTGCAATGTCATTGCTTGTGTGAGGAGAAATTCATGGAATCCCACTGAAAGATGTACTTCCATACATTTTTCCCAAAGATACCTTTTCTGGGTCATTTATTGGGGAACTTCCTGTTTGGCATGACTTGTTACAGGGGCATGTACTTGTGTATTGTATTTTGAAATGAATGGCTGATAAAAATTATTTTGAACTTCAGACAAGGTTTGATGCCAAGTACTCTGGTTTAAAGATTTAATGAATGTTACCAAGAAGTTACAATTTATGTTGCAATGATTAGATCACCCCTGGTGAAGGTACTAGACAAGGGTGTGTGTTGAAATGTTGCATCTATGAACTGTAACTTCTTGGGTACAATCATTAAATTTTTAAACCAGAGTAGCATCAAACCATGTGTGATTATCCACCTGGTTGTTTGTGAACTTAAATATATCTGATTTTGAACTTTTTGATTTATTTTCTTTGTTGCTCCGTAGCTGTAGGTGTATTGATACAGGAAAGGAAAGGAAAATAAAAATCCAATTGAGTTTGAAATCCATTTGGAACTGCAATGGTGTTTTTTGTACAATGTACATGTATAGGCCTTAAAATGAGATAATCTTTAGTTTTATGGTATTAAACCTAATTGTTCCTTTTTTACACTAGATTTATTGAACTGTTCAAAAAGTATAATGGCTTTGATGAACACAAGCTCAAGCTGAAGAGACCGACCCAGTTACAAGAAGTATTAAATATTGCTAGAGATTTGTTAGCCAACATTAAGGAGGGGATTCCAATCTTCGAGAGTCGTAACAAGCTCCATCAACTCAAAAGTGTGTTAGAAATGTAAGTCAATCTTGAAGATTCATATGCCTTCCATGTTACTCATCACAAATCTTGCTCAACATTCATAAGGATTTCCTGTTACTTTTTATTTGTTGGGATAACATAAATCATCCAGACTGTGTAGAAAAGTTGTTTGTAGTGAAGTCAGGGTAATTCTCAAGCTATTATACCAGAATTTTGTTTTTGGAAGATCTCTTGCATGAATTTCTTTGGTAATGTATATGTATTCCTTGCTGTGCTAGATTTTTTAACCCAATTTTCTTTGAAAGTTACTTTTCTTCACTTTAACTTTGCTGGAAGGAGGCAAAAAAAGTCAAAACGAACATTGTAAACCATCATAATAATTTTTGTTTTGGCTCATTTTTAGTTCTGTTATGAGGAAAGTTTACAGCTTTTGACTTGAAGTATGTAGGACAAATTTGGGGGCTGATATGCAAAGATATTAAATTTGGACCAACAGGGCATCTCAATCTAGACTTGATATGAGGAAGATGTCTCGTCTTGTATTATTATATGGCTGTGTCTCACAAGGACTGGGAACTACTGAATTCACAAATTTGATTGGCTGAAATCAATATTGAAAGCAGTCCAGATTTTCCCAACTAGACCAGCATCTAGACCAGTCTAGAAAAAAAAGGTACAAAGAATATAAAAAATTGGCATACAAGACACAGCCATATAATAAACATCTTATTAACTGAGCCATGTCGGTCTGTATGGGAGAATCTTGACCTCAGTCTTTGGTACAGACCTCACTGCGTTCAGTCTGTACTGGCGACCTCAGTCAAGATTCTCCCATACAGACCTCTCGCTCGGTTATTAAGAACTAAATAATAAACTTTTTTTATACTCTCATATGCATGCTACTAACAGTATTATTTCTAATTTTACTTTTCTCCTGCCATTTCTTTTTAGGTATGGGTATTTCTCTGGAATTAACAGAAAGGTTCAGTTCAAGTACATTGGCAAACCTCGAGACGGGAGTGAAAGTGAAAGCAGTGAGAGTCGCCTAACAGACTCTGGTTCAGATGAAAAGAGTGGAAAAAAGAAAGGAGAGAAGGAGGCCAAAAACAAAGACAGTACAGAAGTCAGAGGGCAATCAAGTGAAGAATCACAAGAAAATGAAGATGAAAAGGATGACAAACTAAAGGTACCAGTTGACTCTGAACATGCACTGCTGCTGATAGTCAAGTGGGGTGGAGAACTGACCACAATGGGAAAGGAGCAGGCCTTACAGTTAGGACGGGCTTTCAGGTACGTGTTCATGAAATAAGAAGCAATAGTATTTTTCCAGTTAATTGTATGGAGACTCTAGTTTGAAATGCCCAGGTTCAATCTCTGGGCAGAAGCATTGTGATATTTCTGGAATGAAACACTATTTTCACAGTGCCTCTCTCCTGTCTGGATTTAAACTTATGCCAATTAACTGTCAGGGAAGCCAGACAAGATGCTCAGAGATATCCAGTGATGAAGTACAGTACTCAAACTGTCTTGTAGTCATTTCAAGTTCAAGTTTATTCACTACGAAAACTTTATAAAGAAGAGCTTATATAGGACATATTGAGGGGTCCACTTGATGACTGCTAAATTACGAATGAGTTATTAATGAATGACCATTCATAAACCAGGATAACTTCTTACAGCAAGGCAAGTTCATCTTGTAAGAAATTGTTATCAGCAAAAACAGGCTGTGAAACCTTTAGGAAGAAAATTGGGGAAGGGAGAGAGGCCATCGTAATATACAGTGGCTCAAACATTAAAACATTCCATATGTATCCTTTTTCATATTTTACCTGATGAGAAAATGGAAGAGTTCTCAAAACTGTAAGGTGTATTCTGATGTAATTTTCTTCCACCTCTCAGACTGTTTTTTCCTTCCTCTGAATGACTATGTTCACAATTTTTCTCTGCTTATCTCTAAACAATTAGGAGCATGTACCCTGGAGGTCAAGGAAGATACTCTATGTCTGGTATTGGTCTCCTGCGACTTCACAGCACTTACAGACATGACTTGAAGATTTATGCATCTGATGAGGGAAGAGTTCAAATGACAGCTGCAGCATTTGCAAAGGTATCCAGCTCAATTGTCGTCTTAATTCTATTTTGTGGGGAAAATAGACAAACAAACAGCTGCATATATGTACTTCAATATATAAACTTACGAAACACTTCTTCACTGAGAAGGCCTCACAATGTATTGCAAAAAAGACTAAAATGATCACCCTATTCATTCACCGAACTTCAAACTTGCATGATATTGCTGAAAATGGAATGGAGAAAATTCAATTGCAAATAATGTCTTATAAAGAGGAAAGTACTTAGAAAAATACTTAAAACCTTTAAAACGTTAGTGATATGTTTTCAAACCTTTACACCATTACATCAGTATGCATATTCTCCATTCTGTTCCGCTTATACTTTACTTAAGATGCTGGCAAGGAGAATCTGTTTAACATCAAGAGCTTCTTTAGTTGGTGATCATTTCCTATTTTCTCATCACATTGTAGGATTCAGAGGTGATTTTGTAAGGAGAAATTAGATGTTTGTCACTTATAGGGGTCAAATGGTTAATTCTGTGCTAGCTCTAAACAAGCTTGTTCTCTGTTGGTCCACAGGGTTTTCTTGCACTTGAAGGTGAACTAACACCAGTTCTTGTACATCTGGTACGAAGTGATAAGAACACTACAGAAATGCTTGACACCTCCAGTGATGCCACCAAGATACTGGGAAAGTAAGTTCAAGTTTGATTTTCTAATTCTGGAACAGTAACTTACGCGTGTTATGTATTTTTTTAATACACATCTAACTTTTCTTATAAGTCGTTTGTTAAATCAAGATTTGAGATTCAGGACTCAAAGTTTGAGGTCTATTTAGTTTAAGTGTCATTAGTAAATGTTCAGTAGGTGATCATTTGATTGAAAATTATTGAGTAGATGACAGTATACGATGTTGAAATTACAGTACTTAATTATGACATTGTCCACCGTATTTGCTCCTTTTTAAATCCAATTTTCTTGTTTTGTTTTCTTAAAGTAAAGTTATTAAAATCTTCTGTCCACAGAGTGAAACACAGGCTTCATGATATGCTTCACTCCAATGAGGATTTCAAAGAAGACGATTTCACCAAGGTTTGTCGGAATTTAATTCAAGATAAAGCAATTTTCAATTCAGTGTTGAAAGTAACACAAGATTGCTTTGTTTTGATTTACTTAGCTCTGTGATTGGTTCCGAAAACTCGCGCCACACTCTCTCAACTAATCAGATGCAAAACTAAAAGCCCGCGTTTTCCTGCCCTTTAGGCAGTTTGGTCGGTTTTACTTTGAGTCATTCTTTGGCTCTTAAAGTATTTTCGTTTCTTTTGATGGGTAGTTGAAGTTAATTTGGGTTTGTTTTTAGTTCTGGTTTTGCGACACTTAATCGAAAAGCGCTTGAAGTGACGATGCTATGAATTGATCCTCTTTTTTTTTCTTTTTTTTTTTGTCAAAACTTACGTTCTCTGCTTTCCTGTCTGATTGCAGCTTGCACCAACCAAGTCTCCTTCTGTAATACATGCCATGAAATTTGTTAAAAATCCGTACAAAATGTGTGAAAAGCTATACAACTTGGTAGCGAATCTTACTGGACAGTTAAAGGAACTGATATCCCAGAAAACTTATGATCCAAGAGGTAAGAATAGCCACATAAGGGCCATAAGTTAACCTTTCCTGTTTTGACATTACTAAGCCCGATTAACAACCACAGGGTTTTTTTTTGTCAAGTCTACTTGCCTGTGGGAAATTTTCAATTCGCCATAAATAAAGCAAAGAAATCTCATCGAAGGCATCTGTTGAGGGAAACCATGCAAATTAAATTACTGAAAAAGTTTCCTTGAGGTGGCTTCGCTATAGTGTAGAAACCGATTTTCTTTAAGACTTTTAATTTGCTAAACGTAATCTGTCAGGCAGTGAGCAACTGCAAAAGCGTGGGAAATTCAGCCCCTGGATTCCTCAACAGACGTTTGTTTGTCGAGTGCTTATAAGGCGTTTTCGTGGTGGCTTATTTCTGAGCTTCACTGAATTTTTCTCCTTTGGGGATCTTTGTGTTGCAGATCCTTTCCTTTACCATGATGAAACACTGGAGCTGATGATGCACAGGTGGACAAAATTAGAGAAGGTTAGATCCACATGCAGGGTGTGAGTTCCTTTTCAGTGTTATTCTAAATCCCAAGTGAACTAGATTAAAATATGTTACTTATTTGATGTCCTTTAGGATTTTAAGTTGAAAAGTGGCCAGTTCGACATCAGTCTTATTCCAGATATCTATGATTGTATCAAGTACGACGTGCAGCACAACAGGTTCGTTAAAAAAGGAAAACGACCCATTGATGGTTTTGTTAAATAAATGATTTTCTCATCACTGAGGCTTTAGTCGTTATGAATAATGGTGGTAAAAGTACTATTGATTTTAGACCTCTATTTTAATAGAAAAACTAAAGTAACTACATTGGCAAAACAGACTAGAAGTGTCAAGAGCAAGTAGTAAAAACTAGAGAAAAAGTATGTTTCTTGCTTCAAGCGCGGGAAACAGGTCTGACCAGGTCGTGATTGTTTGTGCCGGATTTTGCATCTGATTTGCGGAGAGGATGATAGAGATAACTGGGATAGCTTCGGATCTAATAAACTATTCCTTTCACGTGTGAAGATGGAGTGTTACAGTGTTGATAAAATGTAAATTTACGATGGAAGTTCTGCTTATTTTATAAGTAGATTTATGTGCTAGATAGTATTTAGCCGTCCTTATTTGGAGGCTAAATTTATGTACATGTAATTGCAACGATTTGTTTTGCACTCACAGATACTGATCTAGTTATATTTGTTAAATGTAGTAACCTGTGTTTGAATAACGCTCTGGATTTATACAAGTGTGCCAAGGCTTTTGCAGACATTGTTATTCCACAGGTAAGTAAGCTTATTGAGCAGACTCGCTTTCATAGCCAGTCTACAGCCTGAAACAACTTCTTCCCTGATTATAATTCACCACTAAATTTTCTCCGGTTCTTATTGGTTTAAATCGATCACGTGACGCGATAGGGTTCATCCGTGGAGAGACACTACCAGCCCATAGTGCCCGCCCGCGGAAAATACCCGGATGGATAGTGCCCGTCCGCGGAAAATACCTGGATTGGTAGTACTCATCCGTGAAAAGTTTTGAATAGTTTGACGGCCGCGAAGTTAGGAAGATCGGAAAAACAGTGACTTTTCAATTCTGACAGGTATAACGTAGTATTTAGCCAATGTGCGGTTGCGAATTATTGACATTTGTGAAAAGCTGTAGGCGAGGAAGAAAATTTAGTGGTGAACAATAAAAACAATAGAGTGTTTATGTCTCGGAACTATCGGTCTGATAGTTGTCCCTTGGAAATTTGATGTTCTTAAAACTAGCATATTTATTTTAAGAACATCAAATTTCCGCGGGGCAACTATCAGCCGATAGTTCCTCGACAGAAACACTCTATTGTTTAAATGGTATACCGTATTGGTTCATTGTAGATTACTCCTAAAATTTTGATCCGGTCTCCCTGAAAACTCACCGGTACACACCTCTAGAAGGAAACAGGCATTGAGTGATGAAATATTTCGCCCAACAAAACAACATACTGACATGCTCAGGGCTCGAAACTGAACTATTCAGTTCAGCGAACCGGCTATTAGGTCACTCAGCCTCCCCTCCCGTGACTCTCCTCCAGCACTGCGCTTTGACACACTCAATCCTCTTCGTGACCAAGAGTATCAGGGCTCGACAGTAACGGTAACCAACTAGCCACAGATTAGTAGAAATTCTGTTTTGGCTGGTGGTTTTTTTTATTTTCATTGACAAGTTTGGCTAGTAAACAAACTGAAATTGTTGTAACTGAAATTGTTGTCACTAGCCACTTGGCTAGTAAGTTGAAAAGTTAGTGTCGAGCCCAGGGTATTAAAGAGCGGTCAGTATACGATTTTGACGATAAATTTACTATTCGAAAATGCAGCAGTAATTTGTTTTACCTTTTTATTGCATTGATGCCGCATGAGTTGTACGTGCCAACAATAAAATTGCCATTTCCATAGAATCAGTGTTGTATCTGTTTCTGTAATAAACAATTAACCATTAAAGATGCATGTATTTGTAGGAGCTTTTCGGAACCCCTAATGAACATAGCACTTTTAATGTGGTCTTCTATTTAAACAAATTTCATGTTGCAGTATCTAAACCGGGACCCTCAAGACGAGTTTTGAATTATATTTCCTGCATTTTTAGGAATATGGAATAACGATGGAAGAGAAGTTAGCCATTGCTCAAAGAGTATGTGTCAGACTTTTGAGGAAGATTAGAGGGGATCTCCGGCATGCTGACAAATCAGATATACACACTCGCCTTAATCCCAGGTAAGCAATGCTGACCTTTAAATCGACGTTTTCGCGAGCGTCGTCTCCATTACTCCCCTCCCCTCCCCTCCCCTTCCCTCTGCTCCCCTCCCTCCCCTCCTCTTCCCTCTGCTCCCCTCCCTCCCCTCCCCCATCCCATCGCGGCGCTTGATTGAGGAAATACTTGTGTGACATGCATACGAGTCAGTCATGAATCAAGCTACACTCTTAAAATAATTCCTCTCTTGATTGTCTTGTAGTTACTCACAGAGTGTGGAAACTCCACATCGCCATGTTCGAACAAGGTTGTATTTCACAAGTGAGAGTCACGTGCACACAGTGCTGAATGCTTTCCGATTTGGAAAGCTTTTTGAAGTAAGCGGACTTCCAGGCTTAGCAGACTAAACAGATAGTTTATAAAAACCGCATGGCAGCTTTATTCCGCAGACATTTTACGTATGAGATATTTTGACAATCTTAATGATTTAAGGAAAAGACCAGACCCATCTTTTGAGGAAAGCTTTTTTATATAATCAGATAGATTTTTTTTCACATTTGGACAATTTCCTTGCGCTTGTAAATGTAACTTTTTCCTCAAGTTTTTACTGTTAAATTCTCTTGATGCCTACCAATGTCTATCTCTATTCGACTAACTACTAACACCTACTAAATACATGTAGATAGTCTCTATTCTTTCCTGCAAGTCAGCTTATGATTAAAGAAATCGTCTGAGGTGGGCATTTTTATGAAAGCTTTCTTATGTTCTGTCAGGATATTCCAGATAGCCAATGGCAGAAAGCTGTGAAGTTCTTAAGCGAGGTACCGGAATTGAACTACATGACCCAGATTGTGCTGTTGTTGTATGAAGACCCAAAGGCGGATCCTTTGTCTGAAAACCGATTTCATGTAGAGATGCACTTCAGTCCTGGAGCCAAGACTATGGATGATCCAGAATTCTTGACAAGGAGCTCACCTACAAGGAAACGTAGTGAGGAAGATGTAAGAGTCTCATCGGCCGCTACCGGTTCAACGGCAGGGAATGTAAACACAATGATCAGAGGTGTCGGGGATGATGGCCATCAAGGTCAGGATAGCCTGGTTAATACGACATCATCAATTTCCAATCCTAATTCATCTTCTTCTCCTTGCGTAACAGCCACAAGCGCTCATCCGGGACAATCCCAGACGACGAAAAAAACTGAAAGTTCTGTCGACGAAACTGCACAAAGCACTGTCGGCAGCTCCGCAGGTGCAGAGCTAAACTCCACTGCGGAGGAAGTTTTTGAAAGCGGAGAACTTGAGCCTTACGATGAGATTGTGTACGCTGGTAATGAGCGGCCACGTTTTTCAATCGGTATGGAAGACTATTCAGATTCTGCCATAGGTGAAGGCACAGGTGATAGTACTGTGTCCTCGGGTACGTCCATTGATGACTCGTCTGGTGAAGAGAAACCGCTGAAGAGGCAAAGGAACAGTTTGAGTGAAACAGAGATCAGCCCCGCCCCAACTGAAATCGAGAGAAGGTGTAAGTCGGACAGTGATGTGGTTTCCATGGGAAGTCCAACAAGGGATTCTCCTCTGAGAAAAAAAGCGAAGGACCAAGAGGCAAGTTCGATAAAGTGCATCGAGGAAGAAGATGATTCAAAACCACAGCTGGCCAGTCGAAGGCCGAAGGCCCACTCGTTGGGTGGATCACCTGATGAATATGGTTTTGGCAAGTTGACAGAAGGTATGTTTGTTCATGAGTTAGCTAAGTCTAGGTAGAAATGGCCATTGAATTTAAACGCGAAACGCATCATAAAAACAAAGCGAAAGATGTAGTTTTAAATGTTATACATGTTCGGTAAGTAAGTTCGGTAAGCGTCGTTGTCGTTTATCGTAAACGTACAGATCGTAGGTTTGTCTGTCTCAGTGTGAAACGCTGCTAAGGGGTGACCCAACAGTTATCGAACTGGAATTGGAATCAAAGTACACGATGGTTTAGACAGAAAAGAAATATATTCTACCGAAAGAAATCGAGTTGAAAGATTTGGGTGCAAAGTAGTAAACGTGGAAGTGAACTTGTTTTACCTTAGGTGGCGAACTCGCCAAGGTGATAGGGACGAATTAACAGTGGGGTGAAGCCTCCACATACCTCCGGGACAGGTTTTCCTATGCAGTTTGCATTAGCTTTTTCAACTCAGACCTCCTTTTTTTCTCTAAATCATTGTGCAAAGGGCGTGCGAAATAATAAACATGAACAGAAGGGTTTTGGGTTCCTCCTGATTCGCCAGCTTTTAAAAAAGTAAACTTATCAAGCTACAATTCTTCAAGGACGTAATTTGGTTTGACAGAGGATATATCTGACTCTGTTGGTTAAGGGATGAATAAGATAATTGTTGCGACTACTTTTGTGCTATATTATTAATATTTACTCATGACCCATTTTTAAATATGTGTGTGTGTGCAAGCTTGCCTCAGATTATCAAATAACTCTGAAGGTTATTGAAGTTGATCACAAACTTCCAAAGAAGGGCTCTCGACAACAGTGGTTATTGCATTTTTCTCGCTTTTCTTCTCTTTCCTTTTTTTTTTTATTTCTTTTATTATTTTTCTAATTTTGCCGCGTTTTGCCTATTTTATGCATTTTTAATTGTAAATGCGTTATTGCGACATGCTTTTGCGTAAAATTAAGTTTCAGCATCGCTTGCGCCGTCAAGACATTTTCATTGTCTACCAATTATGGAAAACGTGTTTCCATAAGGCCCTAGCCAGACTATATTCAACAAAGCCAAGTAAATTTTAAATGCATGCAAGGAATGTCAACGGCCCGCAGTACCTGACGAATAATCTCACTGCTTATATGCCTCCTCTTCTTCTTGCCCTAAATGCTTAAATATCCATTCCTTTCTTTGCTTATTGAAACATTTTGATCATTGTTATGTACCCCTTGGCTTGCCTGGCTCCTAAGCATTTTTAACCGCCCAGCAACCATGCTAATGATAGCCTACAGGCTCGCTGCTCGCTGTGCATGTAAGTTAGTCTGCCATGATATGTACTGTAATCTTAAATTAACAGTAACTTTATAAACATGGTTGCCACAGGTCAAAACATATTCTATTCTGTTCTGTTGTGTTCTGTTCTTTTCTGTCCTTTTCTGTTGTGTTGTGTCGTGTTCAGTTTTGTTTTGTTTTGTTTATTTGTTTTTGTTTTCATTCTTTCAGCCCTCATTCTTTTTAAGTTGAAAATAGGAACGTTCTTTTTTTTGTTTGTTAAAAAAATATGTCAGCATGACAGCTGTATGGGAAGGCAGCCGGCCCTTACGATAGGATAATCTCCACATTTTAATGGTTACGGAATTTTTGTCTTTATCGTGGAAAGGTCAGGGAATTTTGAAAATCGATGACTGTGGCAACCATGATAACATTTGCGAAATGTATCTTGTTTCTCGCTGCCTAACATTTCATTTGGCGTTAAAAACTGTGTAATGACAACAGGAGTCAGGACTGATTTGCACACCGTTGACGAAGAAGATCAGGAGAATGAGTACGGTTCAAATGATGATGATCAACATGGGAAAAGAAGCGTTCAAGAGGATGATGACGTGATTCTTGACGAAGAAGGTGATAAAGGAGGCGGTGCAGATAGGATCAGGAAGACAGGAATTCAGTTAGATTTTCTCAGTGTGCTCAGTAATCGTTTGAATGAGCTACTTCACAGTTTGTGGGCCTTAACTTTTGCACTTTTGTCTAATCTTCTCTTTTCCTAGTTCACCTCGTTTCTCTTGTTTTTTTTTCTTTTGTTTTTTTTTTTTATTACCTTTCTGTGTTGGTGTTTGCCCGTCGTCACAGCATTTAGAGGTAATGAACCAAAGAAACTTCAACGGCTATTTAAAACAAAGGAAAATGTCAAATGAGCCAATAGGAATGCAAAGCAGAACCCAAGCGCGGGAAGAACGTGGGAAAACCGCGGAAAAACACGGACGATTGTAGCCCGAAGTTATGATTGATTTGAGTCTCGCATCTGATTGGTCGAGAAGGTGACGCAAATTTTCTAATCCAATCATAGAGCGAGGATTCCTGTTATAGAAAATTTTGAACGCCTGCAAACGAATCCGAAATAGATATTGTGATGTAGCTCTTCTACTTTAAACCGGATGCCCAGAGCAGATGTTTTGAAAACAAGATCATTTTTCTAATTGACTTCCAGTATATTCGGTTGGGCGTTCTGTCTTCTCTGGATTTAAGATTCTGGATTTTAAGAACCCGAAACGGCGGAAAGAACACTGTAATAGTTATGATAACGAAACGGCGATTTAAGGATTTTTTTTAGTTTATTGTAGCACAAGTTTGATATTTTTGTAGGTGTGTTTTGTTTGTAATTTATGGTGTGCTCAGTGTCTGTAAATCTCCAGGGGTAACTACTGAGAAAGGTGTGTAAAATGTTAGTTTGTAATCTGTAACGTCCAGTAAATCTGACTTGCGTGTAATTGTTTATTTGTCTTTCGGTGTAAACCTCGTTTAACCGCAGCTAATATGTTGAGAGAATAAAAACAGTTATTTTGATAACCCTGTGTTTAGATATATGGTAAAGGTAAAGTCTGTTTACGAGCCTGGTGGCCCATTAGGCCGGTGCTTAACTCCGGTTTCTGTAGCATGAAGCGACTAGGAGTATTTCTACTCCCCCCTGGATAGGATGCCATTCCATCGCAGGGTTACCCCCAGCATTAAATTGCCGGTGCCCATTTGTACACCTGGGTGAAGAGAGGCACTGTGAGAGTAAAGTGTCTTGCCTAAGAACACAACACAATGTCCCGGCCAGGGCACGAACCCGGACCACTCGACCCGGAGTCGAGCGCATGAGGCCACCGCGCCTCCGTTTAGATATATACTGAGCAGTTAATCCAAGGCTTCTCAAGCGCCAATGACTGACGACCAGTACTTGTGCAATTGCATAAAACTGTGCGCCTTGTATAACTTCCTCTAAACTTAAATTCCATCGTATTAACAAGCACCTCTGACTACTAGTTAGTGAATTTTTTTCATATATTTGTTTATTTCCTTTTTCATGTATGCACATATTTAGTTACTTAACTTTTCCTAAATATTTTCATTAATTCGTCCATGCGGGAAAGTTTCACAGTAATAGCTGATTACTTTCAGAGAAAAATTATCTTATTTGACTTGAACCCGAAGAAAGGCGTTGCTAGACTGGTCCACAAATGTAGTAATCTACAGCCACCATTGACACCGATTTTCGTAAATCCTTGCGCGAAAGTTGAAAGCTCCTTAAAAGTGAAAAAAAGTTTAATTACCCTTTGAGACGGGGGTATATAGCTACCATAGATCATGATTTGTAGCAGATAGTGCAGACAGTAAAGAAATTAATTAGTGTAGAACTCACTATTTTACCAGTGTGATATTACCAGCGCGTAAATTTCAACGAATAAAGAGTGGAAATTCCCGCTTCTCATGCTAATATCGTGTTTTAAGCGACGAACCTTAACTGAACAATTAAAGGTTTAGAATTATCAGAAGCTGAAATGTTAATAACAAGGGTGTTGATTCGCGTTCGTAGCCCAAGTATTGCCACACGCAATTTGTAAGCAAACTCTCTTAACCCTACTACATCGATCACTTGCTACTTAAATTAACTTAAGGTAGGCCTGCTTGCGAAAACTCAACACTATGTACTTATGTAACTAACCGGAATGTCTCTTCTTTGCTTAACAGGGAATGTTTTATTGACAGGCAAAGCCAAGCCCTCGTCGGCCAAGTCGGACACTTCTTCTGTTCGGCCACGTAAAGTCTCGTTTGACGTGGTGCGTGACCAGGGAAAGAGCGACCTGAGCGGTCAGCCACTGAAGGTTGTCCACTCTACTCCTTCCTTAAAGAAGGGAGGTTCCCCTCGGAGGCCAAGTCTCGGTAAGGAAGCTGGATTCTCCTTCCCTACGAATCATCTTTGAAATAAAGAAAGAGGGGTGAATTTTTAATTCATTACTAGTCTGAAAACTTTTACCGATTGAGGAAAAAGATAATGTTATGATCGACTTATGTGTAAGTTTTTTTTTTTATGCACCTAATGTCACACAAACGGCTTCAGCCACGTTCTGATCACGTGCAAAAACTGGACATTGATCGCATTAAAAAATTATATCTTGCTTGTGGTACATTTTAATTTATGCAGGTTTACGTAATTTCTAAGTAGCCGTCACAATCGTCTCATGAGCAAGGGAAACCGCGGGTTTATACAATTTTCTTTATTATTCTTTCTATATGATACGCATTGTAACCAAATCGGTTCAATGTCTTGTCAGTGGTCTGGTTATTTGTCCGGAATAGCTTTGATGTTAAGTGGAGTCTGCTGAAAGTTTATAATCTGTGCGTTGTTTGTTTTATTTAGGAACTAAAACCTCATCCATTCGTGCGGTCAGAAATCTTTCGTATGCCATTCAAAGTGCTTTAGTTGTCAAGCCATATTCTGTAACAAAAAGCACGAAAAACAGTCGAAAGCCACCAAGTAAGTCTTTATGTTATCATTTTCTGTACGCTTAGAGTCGCTGGTTTACAGCTTAGCGTCGAGGCAAACATGGGATTGCGCTGATTTTGCTGTGACTTGTTGTTGAACAAAACTCGCGTTAATTTTCATCTTATAAGATAAAAAAAGCCAGAGACAATCACAGTTTGATCATTCAGGCACTCATTTAAGGCCGTTTAGAATTGTTTTTTACATGATATACTGTTGAGTTTTTTCTTGTTTGGTTTTGCGACCTTCGGTTGAAAAGAAATCTATGGCGGAGTGAACCTTTCAGCTGAGTGAGTGACATATCGAACGGCGTGATCTTAGCACAAATCTCATGGAGTCATGAACGAAGTACGAAAGCACAAAACGAAGGAAAGAGTGAGCGCGTACTTAGTCTCCTGTGCAGCCGTTGTTTGGCCTCGTTACGCAATGCAGAGACCAAACAACGGCTGCGATGGAGGCTTGCGCGTTCTTGAATTATGCCTAAAATTGAAAGCCTCTGGCAGCTCAAAGCAACATCAATTACATCCATGAGGTCGGTGAAAATTATAGTACTTGTCCAATCGGTGTGAGTTGTATGCGCATAGTTTACTTATCAATTATTTCATGAGCGTGCGTTGATTATGAGTTGGCAACCTTGTTCCCAGCGCCTTTTCCCTTAGTCGGGGGTGGGGCGGGAAAAAAGAAAAGGGAAAAGGGAGAAAAGGCCTTGGGAACGAGGTTGATGAGATGGTAACGAGTTCGTTAAAACCAATCTGGTATCCAACAAGTGCAAATGGAATAAATGTTTTATGAAATTTCATTAAATCCAGAACGTTTGGATATTTGAAACTTTTTTCAGCTCCACAACAGTAGGCGCGATGCATTTCCACATAAAGTGACTCGGAATAAGAGCTGATGTGCGGGGTTGAGTGAACCAATCAGAAAACTAGAATTGCAATATTCGGAGTTGAAAATTCAATAATTGGCGTTTTTTCTTAAGTTGCAGACTTCTATGAAGAAATGACAAAAGTGGAATCACTGAATCCCTTGCGAACACTTCACAATGCGATACCACTCAGGGAAATGGACAACTACTTTGACAAGACCACTGATCAGAACTACGAAGCTCTTCATACACCTGTTAGTACTCCCTCAAGGAAGGCTCCGTCCAAGAAACTTGCTGCCAATTCTTCAAATCCTACACAGTTACTAGCGAAGATGTCCGGCGCGGGGAGCGAGGTCGTCGAGAGAGTTGAGGATGTGGTGAAGGAAAAAATAGAAGATCTGGATTCTTGATTCTTCAGGATTCTTTTTCCGATGAGAACAACCAAAAAGCAGATTTTGTTAATGATAAAATTGGAATGGTGGAATGCATTTTATCCACGATAAATTATTAGCTTTTATAAAATAACTGAGTTTTTACAAGCTCCCTGATTGGCCAAAAACGCATCTTTTATTGCATCAGTCGATCCATATATATTTGATAAAAGCAATAGACCCTACTTTCTCTTGGTTCCCGGCGAAATATCCCGCTTGGGATGTTTGGGGAACACGAGAAAAGTTTGTAAACCACAAACCTCAGGCGAGTGATAGACAAACTTTTCTCGTGTCCCACCAACATCCCACGTGGTTTATTTCGCCGGGATACCGATAGAAAGTACGATCTTTTGTTTAATTGAAAGTTGTTTGACTGCCAACACAAAAATCCTTAACCAAGATACCTAAAATATTTTCGGACATGTTTAAATCCACAAACAAAGGAATTATATCGTTTTATTTAATTTTAGTTGCGTTAACTTATGATGAATCTCATTTAAAAACAGAGGACTCAAGCAAAACACAAACTGACAACAGTTAGTTGAATCTCAGTTAGCTGATTGGTTTCTTCTTGTCGGCAGAGCAAAATTTCAGATACACTCGCGGTGTTCTCAGTTTCCAGAGTTTCACTGTAACTTATTCATGAAAGTTTTAATTGAGGCCCTCCCTCTGTCGTACAGTTACTTTTTCTGCACGTGAAGTTTACGTAAGTCATTTTCATTCCATCCAGCTAATTTACAAAAAGTGTTGTTACAGGTAAATCGATTTGTTGACGTTGCTGCAAGATATTTATAATTAAAAATTGCCAAGAGTATTTAAAGCTGCAAAACGGACTGTTTTTCTTGATGTTTTCATGGATACTTGTACTGAAGAATTGTACGCGCTTACAACCCGTGGAATTTTTATTTAGTACCTTCCAAGCTTCGTTAATCCTTCAACCCCTTATAGTAACAACATCACCCTTGAATGAAACAAAGTTAATGAGATAAAAGAAAATGATCAGCATTTGAAGAAGCCCTGATCGTCAATCAAATTCTCCTAGTCAGCACCACAGGAAATGTTGCCTGAACAGTGTACGATAATTTTAGGGTAAAAGCTTAAAACTAGTCCCCATTAAAGCTCATTTTGATATTTGTTTTTCTTGTTAAATTCTTGTTTCCCCAGATGTTTGAAATGTCAGTTTTTGTGAACTAATTCCCATTTTCCTTCTTCATTTTGTGTAAAATAAACTCGTCTCCATGTTATCAGCGATCACTTTGCTTTCACGCGCTTATTTCAAATAGAATTGACTCTGTTGTAAAGTTGTGTTTATTTCTTTGCTATACAAGCAAATGCGATCGATCCTCAAATGAACACCTCGCTTTCAAATACTTAAAGGGTTAGACTTACGTGACCAGGAAGTTCGAAAGAACAATAGTCTGCTCTGAGATTCTTGATACATCAGTGTTCTCTTTCCGATGAGAATGACCGAAAGCAGATTTTGTTAATATTATGAATCGATCAGTTCGAAGCTTCAACACCCCCTGCCAAGGCAGCCCGTCGGGCATTTGAACCTTTGAAGATTGGTTTGTTCAACTTCCGGCCCCCCCGGGTCATCATAACCCTGCACTAACATCGTTTCCTTCTCGTGGAAGACTCAAATCGATGCTGTTATTTTGATTTACATTTCCAAGAACAATGCTGTTTGGTTTCCATTTGTTGGGTCAATCAGGTGTCAAGTTTGTGTTGGAGGCCGAGATATCAAAGTCGTGTCATGTTGAAAACTGTTCTTTATTGGTTGAGAACTTCCAAACCAGAGAAAAGATGTTTGCTTTCTTCGAGCAAAATGTAGGTGTAGTTGAGCACTATAAAGGACCTTAAGCAAACCACGACGGCGACGGCAACGGCAACAGCAACGAGGACGTGAAAAAAAAAAAAAAAAAAAAAAAACAAGATTTAATGGAAAGAATAAAAGCTCAGCACGCGCCTTTTAAAGCTTTGGGAATTTCCTAGTCTTTGCAAAACAGCAACATGGAATCATCCAGAGGTTACGTGATCTGAGAACGGAAACTCCGACGACAAATTATTCAAATTTCCTTTTGAAACTCAACGCTGTTCACAAACGTCATACTGAAGCTGAGTTATGGCGCCGTAAGAGACAATAAACACATCCAGCCATCCGCAGAATTCTAACTGAAAAGAAAGTCCATTTTTTAAACTTCTTCGCCTCTGCAGTCCTTATTGCTTAAGGTCCCTAATAAAATTTTATTCAGCAGCATTGTTTACTGAAAAATGAAAGTAAATTGAGAATCCTTTAGTTTTCTGTTATGTAATAAAAAAGCTACTGAGGGAGGCCAAGAAAATATCAACAGTACGAGACCCTTGCTAACCTCATCAGGCTGAAAAAATCAACCTTGGAAGTGTTGCTACTTCAAGACTTTCTCAAGCCTGAATTGTAGGTATTTACAGAAGCAATTATTCCTCCAGCCGTGAAGGTCTTAAATATTATTAATAAAATATTTTTCAGCAGATAAAGGCATTATGCTAAGTATTTGCAAAATGAACTCGAAATTCTAGCCAGGGAGAAATTGTCCCACAATGCGTAAGACACACAACTGTCACGTTGTTGTTACGGACGCGTCTTAAGGGGTACTCGTGTATAGAGGTCATGGAACACCTACTGGTCACATGAACTTCCTAAGAAGGCTAGCTCCTATTCCACCTTTCGACCTTACTCGTTTACAGTTTAACGCAACGTGGAATGTGGACTAATGACGGGGAACCCTGGCGCTATCTCATTCTGCAAAAGAAGTGACAGTTCTCGCGACGATATTACGTCACTGGCATGTCGAAACTAAAGAGCCGTTTCGTTTTGCCGAGCTACCGTGGTCTTCAATTCCTCTTCAAGAAGCGATATCCTCTCTTTCATTGTTCGTACCTAAAAAAAAAAAAAAACCGAGAAAAATCATCGCAAGGAAACAACTTAATGCACCACACTGGGTATACTAACTTCGGTTCCGTGTACATCTCTTAAAAAGGATCGCACATCTACTAGGAATACTGTCGGCAGCACATTCATTTCCTAACGAGCAAAAACCTTCCCTTGGCTGATAAGATCAAAATGTTACACTAGCTAGACATAAACATAGCTGAGCCTAACCCGCTAAACTCACCACGAAGTGGCGTACAACTGCGTGATCACTTGTGTAAACTGAAAGCGATTGTAACTGTGAATCACACATACACACGCACGCATGCGCGTTCCACTACATTTCTCACCTGTGCGTCGTGTCTCTCCACCATGGTAATCATCTGTTGCTCTAGCTTTCTGAGCCTGGCTCCGTGTTTCTTCTTAGCTTTCTCGTATGCCGCCACAAGCGCACCATTTGCTTTCTTCAAGTCTGCCACGTATTCTGCTGTCTGCTGATGCCTTGTTTCCGAGTTTTTAGAGAGGGTTTCCAAAGTTTCTACGAGTTCCTGGATTCTTGCCTTAAGTTTCTTCTCTCTCCTGGCAGCTTCATACAGGTCCGGTGGAATGTCTTCATCTGATGTTTTCAATTCAGCGAGGGTGATTGACGGGGTGCCGGAGGGACTTCCCCCTGACTTCTCGTCCGACTGAAAGAAATAAATCGTTCATAAACTTAAGATCATGCATGACTTGGCGGTGAAAGAGGTGGAATTTCATTTTTATCATCGGAAAACCACCGTTCGAGGGACACATACTTTGATAGAACTTTTGAAAAAATCCTGTATGTTTATCCGCCTAGCTTTTATTATGCCCTGTGTCTTCTGCACCAGACGCACTGAAAATCTTAGGGTAGTTTTACCAACCTTGCTACTAGCGACGCCAGCGTCCTTCTGAATCCTTCTTCTTCTCCTGATTTCATCCTGCATCTCAGTTTTCAAATGTTCAATGTGAACCAAGTAAGCCTGTTCTTGGGCGTCACGTGATGTGATCTTCAACTCTAAAGCTTTCTTCTCCTTTTCAATTAAATAGTTCTTAGCTTTTAATTCAGCTTTTTCTTCCTTCAGAGCCATTAGTTCCTGCATTAGCACGGCATTTTCCAGATCCACTTTAGGATCTAGCGGTTCCAGTTTCAAATCTTTGGGCTGGGCGACTTCGTGCAAACTTTCCAATTCAATCACCGTTAAGCTCACTGTTGACCTTTCGGATTTTAATTGTTGAATGTAACTTTTTAATCTTGCTTCTTCCTCGGGAGTAAACTCCATATCATTGGATGACCCTGTCGAGCTAGTTCTACTATTTGATGATACTGAATCCCAAGGTTGACCGGCGTTAGTTTGGCTCTCGAAGTTTCGATCGAGCTTTTGCAACAACATCCGGGCTTCGTTCTCGGCCGTTCTTCTCCGATTCACACACGATTCAACATCTTCGGGAACCCGATCGTTGTCATCGGCTTCCGCTTCTTCGTAAATGAGTCTGTAGGTCGAATCCGTCGGAGAGCTGGCGTAGCTATGTAGACCAGTTTTAACCCCAGCCGCTCGACAGTTTGCAAAAAGTCTTGCCTGCTCTGCTTCGGAAAGCTGCAACAAGACCTCATATGCCTCAATGACACGGTCAGAAAAGTTCAATGCCAACTGAAGCGCTGTAGAATTTGACTCGTATTTTCCCATCAAATAACACATCCTGTCCGCATTGTTTCTACTTTCTTCCAAAGACAACGAAACAACATTATTTTGAGCTTGTAAATGGTCAAACCGACTTGTTAGCATTTCTAGTTCTAGTTCGTACTCCTTGAGCCTTTTGTCTGCCTGTGCGTCGCAATAAGTAAACAGGGCTTTGAACACATCTTGGGCTGTCCTACAACTTTCAAGAGCTCGGACAAGGTCAGAAGGCATCTTGTCTGAAACAAATTCTGGTAATTGACTCTGTCAAAGGTAAAAAATAAGTAAATACGTCAAAATAAAAAAAAAAAAGGAAACATCCATAATCATTTGTCTGATGCACTACACGTTTGGAAACCAGTGTTTTTGCAGTAAGAAAGGGAAAGCCTAGTTATTCTGTTTATTCTAGCTTTAGTTGATGCCCGATACCTTTATCATTTTTGCTCACAAAACTTCGTTGCTCAAAGAGCGAAATATAACTTGAGTTTTGTACCTATATGCAGGGCAGCCGAACCATTTTCACAGAATTTCCACTGAAAATTTCTTTCAGACTTCTTGAGAGCATCAAATGTTTGTTCAGAAATTTCAAACGTTTCTGAAGATTGAAGTTCGAATTTGGCTTTTTTAATTTTTTTCTTTTAGCTCTTTCCTATGACAATGTTATCGCAATTAGGTGTGTACGAAAAGGTATGTTACTCACGAGAGCTTTAATACAACTCATCCCTGTAATTCCTCCACTGTATGTACCATCATCCACCATTTTAGCAACAACAGTAATCTCCTGAGTGGAACCATGCATAGACGATCCCAGATCACTAGTAGCACCAGGCCTCCAGAACGCCTGACTTGAGATCGACTGGACACTACCTGATGGGTGACGTAACGGCATTGGCGAGCTGCCGTCAGCAGACGCCCACACTGCTCCCGAAATACTTGGTCTGCGGACCTGTCCATTTGGAGTGGACTGAGAGCTTCGGCCGTGGCTGTGAATACTTAAATTATCGGTGCTTGAGCGCCGTGAAATACGAGGCGATGTTAAAAAACCTTCTTTGGCCGAGATATCAGAGGCTGCGCCGACACTAGCCTGCCTGGTATGGGTTCGGGTTCCTGATTGGCCGGATGATGGTTGAGTGTTTCGCCGCGGTGTACTTGGGGACCTGGGCTGGCTACCAGGTCCCTGCATGCTGTTTGCTCGTGTTCTTGCTTGTTGTTCGTATTGAAGTGATTTCTGGTGAAGAAGCTTCAATTGATCCTGCATTTCAAGAACCTGACAACAATGACAAAAATATTTTGAAAAACCTGTTATCTATCCAAAGTTTGTACACGTTTACAGAACCACAAAAATGATTTTTTTCTTTTAACTATACCAAATTTCCAGGGATTACTTAAATCACATAGTCAAAACTGGAACAACATTCAAAGATAAATTTGATTAGTAATCGTTTCAAATATTCTAACAGAGCACTCAATTGCTTAAAATTCCATTCCTTTTTTGGCACAGCTGAACTCTCATGAGAGAGGGCAAGAAGGCAACTGCTAACCATACAGTGGCAAATCTAAGATAGTGCAAAATGTAACTTGCTTTAAATATATTGTAACATAAGATATACGTTTTTATCCTTGGAACTGAAATAAAAACTATACCACTGTCACGCCTTCCCAGTCGTTTAGTGTTGCGTGACGCATCCCGTCATTCCTAGTTTTCATACGGGACCTTTAATATAAGTTCCCTCGTGGAGAAAAGCAGAAAAAACCTTTTTGCTAAGACGGGTGTTTTGTGGTTTAGTTAACGAGCTAGTCAAGCATCACTTGAAACCCCTTCATAGGCATGTTCCATGACAGTCTTCGACAGTCATCCGGATAGCTTAGTGAGTATCGTCTCAAAATAACGTTGTAATTGACCGTGGTTAAAAATAAACATCGGTCTTGATTGTTAGACGTATTGGCGCATACCCTTGGTTTTCACGCGGCCTGTTGCACAAGCAAAGCGGCCGCTACAACCACTACTTGCCTGCAGAACATTTTTCTTCCAAGAGTTATCTGTCATGGCCTGAAAAGTGTTCAAACTAGTTTGACAGCTTACCCTTCTCCTGAGTCTGTCTCTCTCCTCTCTGAAGCCCTGATTCTCCGATCTGACCTGTTCCAAATCAACCTCACTTTTTCTCAGTTTTGCCTTCAGACCGTCTCTTTCAGTAGTTATCGACTGTAGCTCCTGCCGAGAGACAAATCAAAATCATAGAAAATTACCATATGTATTAGAAATAACACGAGCAACTGTCACCTACATGTTGCTTGCACAGTGTACGCAGAATACAAACAAACAAACAAACAAACAAACAAACAAACGGCCAGTTCCGGTAACATGTTAGTGAGGAACTCCGCCTAACAACAAATTTCTCTCTCCCAAAGGATCTAGCGACATACGTAATCCATGGACAGGCTTCCATTATGGTTTTTGCCTCGCTTAATTTGCTTGTTTATTTGTTCTCAAGAGGGGTTGACAAGCCCCGCTGGTTATCAGTAAAAAGGTAGCCTGCGGTAGCAGACGCCTCGTTTCGATTTTGTGTTTTAATGGAAGAGAAAAGAATTTGAAACGAATTACTGATAACAGCGTCTGCTCAGGCAGTCAGTGAAAAGGTTTCGCTTGCTTTTTGGTTGGTCAGTTTGCCACCTTCTTCAAAATCTACGCTTGAGCTATAGTATGTCATCTGTGCACCTTTCACACCCTAACAACAGAAAAATAAAAAAAAATATCCGAAAAAGGCTTTTGAATAAAGGGATAAAGAAACTTTAAGTAAAATTTAACCCTGGGCTAGCGCTAATCAGCCTATAAACATGTAGGGCCTCGTGATCATTTTCACAATCACACCAAACAACTCAGTAGTCAAACACTTCAATCAAAGAAACTTACCTCTGTGCTTCCAGAAGACTTTTTTCGAGATACCCACTCTTTTAAACTTGTCTGCTGTAGCTGACGTTCCACTGCGAAAAAAGAAAAAACAATACATCATCGATATAATTATCTAGTAAAGACCAAACAAGTAAACAGTGCTTTTCGCGCGCGTTAATTGGCTATTTCGGAAGTGAATCACAAGTACGATTCACCTCCGAGCAACCACAGAGACAAAATCGCGCGTCAAGAGTTCAATTTTCTATATATATTGAAACAAATAAATTGTCTGGTATCTATTCACCCGTGTCGGTGAAAGTAGTGAATATTTACTTCGCTGCAAAGTGGCGAGGTAAAATTCCTCCACTTTTCACCTCTACTTTCGTGAATAATTGCTATATATTATTACGATAATCATCACTATCATTAAGATCATCACTATTATTACAAACTATAAATATTGCAAGGGCCACTTAAACATCAAGTAGAAATTGGGTAAATCAAATTTCGTAAACTTGGAGTAGAGATTAAAAAATTAATGCAACATTTATCCCATAGAGCAGGAACACCAGGGAAGGTGTATACAAAGCAGGAACACCAGGCGTATACAGCTTCCAAGGGACAAAATACACTTACACAACTGTTTCTTCTTTTCCAGTTCTAGACACTGAACTCTAAGCTCTCTGCATTTAGACTGTAGTTCTTCATGTTCTTTAGACGTCCTGTCTGTGTCAAGAGGTTTTGCAAGCTGCAACAAGAGAGAAATAATGAAGACCAAACTTGATGAAATCTGAATGACAAACACGTAATAATAAAAGGACCAGGACCCCTCCCTTCCCTTAAGGAAAAAAAAAAAAAAAAGAAGAAGCAACTCAAGAGTCAAGAAAATGTAGTGTTGGACACAAGCCAGAGGCCCTAACAGCTAGTGGCCCTGTAGGACCTGTATATGCCTTCCATGACAGTTAAAATGATACCAGTAATGGTATGCGGCTCCAACTGACCCCTCCTTGACCCTAAAGGCCAAGAAGATGTTACAGCGGAACACTCTTCCCCTCCCCCCTCCCCTTAAGAAAATCTTGCCTGTGTACTTACAGATTGTAATTGATGCAGGGTTTTTTTCTCAGTATCTTCTGTGGCTTTCTCTTCCTTGGGTTTAATGCCTTCCTCAACAGTTGCTTTCTTTTCCTCTACTTTGGAATCTTTATCTTGTCTATCAATAGCAAACTCCAACCCACCAACTACTTTAGATAATTCATCATCAGTGTTGTCATCATTAACACCTTCCTCTGAAGCCAGACTGTCAGAATCACTCTGAGAACCTAATGAAGATAACAAATATATCTGAGAGACAAAGTAATGAGTTCACTGGTAAGGTATCACTTAACATGATCATTGGAAAGTACTTCTTATGTAGATTACGACATTTTGAAATTTTAATTTCAAAATGCAGTTAAAACTGCAAGCCTTAAACAAAATATCATGTCTACTGATGATCCATCACTTTATGATTCAAGATGTTCTGTAATTTGATCAGTTGGATTTCCATCATCTGTGAGTCATAAGGTGATACAGACCCAGTTTATCTCATTTCTAAAATTTACTACAGTCCGAGAAACACTAAAAATTAATTGTTACTGTAGGAGGAGGCACATTGTGCATCACCACGTCAAAAAACCTCAGACATTCATACAATATTCATATGTTTCCTATCAGCCATTATCACATGGGCCACTTAGAGGACTGAATTTGTTTTTTTTGTTAATTTGTTTTTTTTAAAATTTGTTTTGTTTTTTGTTTGATATATCCAAATTATTTCGTTACTCCCACCGACGTAGCCCCAAACAGTTTCTTTCAAAACCCTCAGCCTTTATTCTTTTGAATTTGTTTCAAATTGGACCAAGATGGTGAATTTAATCTCTTTGACATTTTCAGGTACAATAACTACAAATTTGAAATTTGTATCTTAGAGAAACTTTTCATTTCAATGTCACATCAACAACCAGCCTAAGATTTCACAACACACTACATGTACAGTATCATGCTCTTCCAAACACAAATTTAATTTGTTAGGATAATTGATCCATCATCATAACTGCTCTTGCATAAGAACACTGTGTGTAGCTTCCTATAATGTAAGCAACCTTATGTTTCTTTGTAACAAGAAAGAAACATTGTTTATTCCTTAAAACTAAGAAATGCATGCCTGCACAGCTCATTAAAGACATTGATAAAGATTATTGAGTTATTTTTGCCTCACCACGTTCTGATGTCTGAGACTCTATTTCATGCTCTTCAGATTCATCAAACTTATCCACAGCAGACTGAGACAATTTCTTGTTGAGTTCAGCTATCACACTCTGTAGCTCAGTGATGTGTTGTTCACTCTGGTGGGCTTGAGAAGTTAGCCTGTCCTCATAATCATGAATTAAATCTTTACGTTCCTGAGCAGCATGTGCAAGGGAAGCTTGCAGTTGGTCTCGTTCCTCAGTCAACTGTTGAACCTTCCCTGTTAGCTCAACAATTTCTGTTTTCAGAGAAGCCAAAGCTGCTAAATGAAGCTGCGAACGAAAGAATAAAATTCTCTTCATTAATTTCACAATCTTGGCAACTGAACAACACTGATAGAAATTGTGAATAAATTAAAGTAACATACCAGTATGTTAGTGGTGCAGAACAATTTCAATGGAAGAAATTTTTCCATATATTTCTTTATAATTATAATTCAATTGGCCTTCTGTTCCCTGTGATGTTTACCTTAGTTGTGGTTTAACCAAAGTCAGGATATTACTAAATCTCACACAAGTTTCAAATGTTTTCCTTTATTTCAGGAGCATTTAATTAATAAACTTTATTTGACTGAAGTCCTTATCAAACAACCTGCTGTGTTTGTTTAAAGTCTTAAGCTCAAGTTGAAAGGTAAACAGATTTGAGAAACATTTATTTGAGTTCTTTTGGTGCATCAGTTGCCTTTTAGAGGCAATAATTTAAAAGTATGTTTATCTTAATCAAAATTGCCATACTTTTACCCATGTTGACTCAGATTTATTCAACAAAACACTGTAATTTATGTAAACAATACATGCCAGCTTAATTTATACACAATAACATGTGAAGAAATTGTATATAATTAAGATTATCTCTTCGGAGTACAGTCAATTGTCTCAAATAAACAGAAATGCCCACTTTTTAACTGTGAAAGTGTGCAGTTAAAATTAAGGGAACCAATCTTTGGTGAAAAATTTTTTTTAATTAGGAAAAAATGTCACACAAGGGACAGGAAACCACAGTGCTCTGGGAGAAAAAGATTGATCTTGGACAATGAAGTGAGTGGACAAAAGAATATGAATTGTAGAAGCCATTAAGATCAATTACAGAGCACGCACCCCATGGGGAATAAACAATCAGAGCTACTCACATATGAGGAGCCATTCATTATGTCATTAAATAGAAAAAAGTGGATGAACCTAAAACAAGAATGCCTGGATTCAGTAGTTAGAACAAAAGTGATCACAATCAAAGATGACATTTTTCATTACTGTTTCTTGCATATACACTGAGAAACACCCTAAAGACCAAATTTAAGAATGCTTTTCTTTTTAATTGTGAACTTCATCTATGGTATCACATGTACAGTATTTGCATGCTTCAAGTTGATTAAAGGTGAAACCATATTGTTTTGATACATGGTTTATATTAAGGGCTTCATGTTTAAGCACATTCTTGTGGTTCTATTTTTTTTTTCTTTTAAAAAACAAAATGATTTTAATTTAATTTAGAGTTAAGGCATAAGAGGGTTACAGTCATGTCTACACTGCTTCGCTGACAAATGAGTTCATAAGATTTCGTTTTTCACATATCTTCCACACACTGTAACCCAAAAAGCCAACAACTGATTAAATACAAATTCAACAAAAGGAATTTAATCAAAGAACTCAAGAACATGACACTTAAGAAAGATTAGCCACAGAGGACAAGTGCACCTGTGTCTTCATGTAATATTTTCACAGGAATTCACAGCCATGTAGAAAGAAGACAGATCTCATGGTAAGTTAGCCCTGACTTTATAACAATTTATTTATTTTCAACTTTTAACATTGATCAATTCTCTGAATCTGCTGTTTTGGCCACATGCTTACCACACCACTTCAGTTGTTTCTGTGGATTTCTCACTTTTACCATGATGCACCACAACAGATGAACTACCTGAGAACTGCCACACAGGAAACAACTACGAGACTTGTTTTGAAATCATGCCAGAATGAGAAGTTTAAATAAAGCAAGGTTTTTAAACATCACAAAAACAGAATGGTAGCATGTGCAAGATCAGAGGAAAAAATTTCCATCACAACTTACAATATATCAAATTCAACAATTTCAAAGAAGAATATAATGAATTCAAAATCAACAAAAACTCTCAAAATTTGGATATCTTTGTTACATTTCTCTATAATTTTGATCTAGTGGATGGTTAGACTTTGCTGGACACTTCAAACAAAGGTCAAAAGATGTTGTGCTTCTTTCAAATGTTGTATCTGTACCAATTGAAAATAGTATTATTTTTAACAAAGATATGGCCTGAGGGATGATTAAATATCATGTACTTAACCTCTACACCACAGTATTAACTTTAGAAAAAGAGGGGATGAGAAAAAAAAGTTCATGAAGGTAAAACAATCAGTAAATAACCTAAACTTGAATGTCTAATTGGCTATCATCATTTCAATATCATTACATTTTCAACACAATGGAATATAATCTATAATTTGAGCAAATTAATTCTAATTTTTTGCACATGATATCTTATCATATGAGGCAATTATGACCTGTAATATGATCGTATTCAAAACATGTTTGCACAGATGTGGTTATCATAATAATTAAATTATTATTATCAACACAGACTCACGCAATAAAACATTTCCTTCGTTGCTCAAAATACACTAAATTTTGTAAAAAAAATCTCAGAAATACTTTGAGTCTAATTTGAATTACATGTACCTAAATTACATTCCTGACAAATAATAAGCAATTGATTTAAAGAAGCAAAAGGCCTACCCTCTGAAGCCTGAGAAGATAAACACTAACATGAGGTGAGCTGTAGTTATGCTTGACAGGATTTAACCCTGAATGATACGTCTTGGAGCTATCCATTGTGACTTTATCAGTGTTAAAAAAAGGTTTTCAAGGGGCATTCAAGTTCTCCCTCATTTGAACTTGACATTGCGTAAAATGAACACTGAAGTCTTCACAACATGGAGATACTAAGCTGTAAGCTAAATGTACATGACTGAAAGTCACAACTGATTTAAACACAGCACAACAGGACAAAGTCTTTTGGTCATGCTCAGTGCAGTGCCAAGATTGCATGACCAGATAATCACAATTTATTTCCTTGTCTTTTGTCACTAATTTACATTTCTCAGACAATAATCTATTTCCTGTAGCAGAAGCTCTGGCTGTGGCATTTTCAATGGCTATTTCTTCGAAAGCCACAGCTACTTTTAATTCAAAAAAGACAGTTAAAAATTAACCTGTCTTGAGCTTAAATAAATTTGAACCTTAAACTGTAGCTGGCTGGCTACTAAGAAATATCTTAAGAACACAAATTTATTCATACAAAGTTGCAGATTTGAAACAATAAACCAAATTTAAATGCTGGCAGAGAATGACAACTGCCCCATATATAGAACCAGACCATAGGTCATCCAACAGTTTTATTCCACACTATGCTATGTACATGAGGGTTACACTGCATATTTTTATTTTTGAACAGGATAAAATGTAACTTCAACCTTGAAATTACTTCCATGCACCTTTGCATAAATCATTAAAAGATAAAACACATGTTTTATGCCATCTCAGTACTTTCCTAGATATAATTTTAGAATGAGATTTCCTGTCGTAACTTAGGAAGAGGGAAATGAAATAACTCCTCACAGGTGTATGATGAAAGTTTCAACCTAAACACAAGGGTTTAAATGAAAAATTAACAAGGGCTCCATAGATTTGAAAATGCAATATGTCAACCCACTCTTGTCTTACTGGATGGATTTAAATTTTTTGCACCTCATAAATTTTTGAAATTTTTGAAATTTTTGCCGTCATTTTGAAGAGAGGTCTATCCAAGTATCAGGAAGATCTTGAAGGATTATCAAAACTGTCAGTAGTTTTAAGCTTAAATTATTTACCTTATTACATCATATCTGGTTCTACACATTTGTGAGGGGGAATTTAAACAACAACTTAGTGTATTAATAAATTGTAATTTTTTTTACCTTTTTTTTGTCAAATAAATACTGTATAGAAACATCAAGGTACATGTTAATGACCAAAACTTAAAATCAAATTTCTATTTTTCCTTAATTAAAAATATTTAAAACTGTGTTACAATGAAAATAGGAAGGAAGAAAAAAGTTTACACCAGAGAATTGCTTATCAGCCACCACTAGTGCAGGAAATGCCATTAAAGATGAAAAAAAAAAACAGTTACCAGTACATGCAAAACATTTAAGCAGTAGGCCATACTTTCTAACCTTTTATTATGTACAAGGCTGTACTCCAGGAAAAATTGAAGGAAGCCCAGTGCTCTGAAACTGTGAATCCAGGGTGCCCAGCATATGCTTTTTATGAAAAAACTAAGATTCCTGAGTCACCCAAGAGCAAAAGTAAGGTGCCAGGGGCCCCTGGGTGCCACTTGACCAAAGCCCTGATGTAAATCACAAGTCAGAGACAAGTGATGCATAAACTTTTCAAGTCTATTGCTTTTATAAAACAAACTTCAGATTTTCTATGGGTTTACTGGGTTTTTGACCAATCAGTGTGTTCCTATGTATTTGAAAACAGAAATGACAAAGTTTCTACATGTAACAGATTCAGGATTATCGCATTAGATACAGCTTAAATATTGTTTTCAAAAATCTACATTGCAGAGTGCATTCCTGTCAACTTTTCATGTCGTATACATTGGAGAAAATGTACATTGTCCCAATCAAGAAGAAACAGGCAAGAAATGAGGTATTTTTGCTCAAGGTAAATGAAATACTGCTGCACGTATTTGTATATTTAATTTGGTTTACAGCTGGCCAAACAGAATATTTTTGATCATTCAGCTGTTGTAATCATTCATGAACTGGCCATATCTTCCCTACAGCTGTATAGCCTAGCTGCAGCAGTAAAAAGGCACAATGTATCTTTTGTCACGAGATGATGATAACCAAAAGCCTCTCATGCAACAGAGACAATCTGGCAATCAGGAGATCCGGATGATTGGAAAAACTGTCAGAATTCATTAGATCCATGTGGATCAAAAGCTGATTAAGTTAAGCCAATTTAAGCAAATATCTGACGAGGGTGTTATGGCTTCCCAAAGACTCTAACTGTTTTCTTTACCGTAATGTCTCCTTTAGCTTACAGTAAAAAAAAAGTGCAACAAGATTTCAAACCATACCTGCCTTATACAAGATAAATTAAAACCAAGTTCAATTTTTCATCTTGGAACAGCATTGGCCCCCTGAACTATCCCCTCCTCCCTTAACCTATCCACAGGTCCATCCACAGGGCTACTTTAAAAGAAATGTTGACACACTCAACATGAAAACCAATTTCAGATGATTGGAGCAAATGTTTTCAACTATTCACCAATTTTCCAATAACAAGTTGCATTCACCACTAGACCCAGTTCTTCACTGGGACCACACACTTCTTGATAAATATCAGTGTAGTGCATGGTTATTCTAGTTATCTTAAGAGTTCTTAGAATGATATCATTGGAAAAAATAAAATGCATGTATCAATCAGGGTTTTGATTATGAAGTAAGAAAAAATTATCTAATAATTACTGTAATGGATTTTATGCCAAAAGGGTCTGGTTCAAACCAAGGCCAACTTAAGTTAAGTCTTTCTTGACCCAGAAGTGTATATGGGTACACTTGAGTATTTCCCATTACATTATCCTACAGAAACCACGATGAGCTTCAGCAGAAATGTGAGTTTGTCTAATGTGCAGTTATGTACACGCATGTTCGCCAGGTTAAAGAACTCCTTAATACTGCTTGTCTTAACAACAGGCTTTGTTTTGAAAACTTGTGCTGTGCACTGTACTTGCAAGGCAGAATCTCATTGCGCCCCAGGTATTTTGTTTAAAAATCACTGTGACAACACTGTAGTGATTCTTGTTTCATTGTAGAGCCACAGTCTACAGCTGACATGATTTACTCTTACCATTAATTTCTACATAACTTTCAAAGAGCAGTGTGTCTCTAAATGGCAATTTAACATGTAGATAGAAAAACAAAATGCAATATCAACCTAAGAACCCTTAGTAAGAATAACTGTTGATATGTAAATACAGAGCTTTTAAAATTGTTGACTTGGAAATAAAATGTAAAAAACCTGTCTAGATCTCATGCCTTCTGATATACATTGTATGCAAGACTTTCTTGCTTTTGTTTGGCATCCAGACTTTCTTCCCTCATGTTCTCTTTAAAAGATAAATTCTTGAAGATATTAACATTCATTTTGTGACCTTCAAACCATTATGAATTGATAACCTTTATGTTAGTAGCAGTGTTTATGTTAGAATTCTAACATCTAACATTATTAATAATTGCTGTCTACATGGTGACAAAAAAATTGCCAACAAAAGCACTGAAACATGTCAAGATTTTCACTGTCTTACAAGAAATTTCCCTTTACAGAAATATTCTTCATATTAAATAATTAATCTTTAAAATTCTGTACCTTGATCTTATGCATTTTTTGACTTCAATCTAGCCCAGAAACTCCCTCATTGTTTGCTCTCCTCTCATGAAATAAACCACATATTCTTTCCCATGAAATTGTACTGCCACCAGACAAATTCATGAGGTACTTAACCACTAGAAAAATTAGCACTGACATACAATGAATAAAATGGAATACTTAATTCAATACAATAAGCTTCATTAGCCAGTAGATTTCACAAAAGTTCTGCTAAATATATTAATTCACCACTCCATTATATTGAAAGCAGAATCAATTTACTGTAGGAAAATTTGCTTTAGCTGAAGTTACAAATCTTTGTTTTATTTATTTTTTTTCATCACAAAATAGCAGAAAAGATGAAAAGAAGAATAACATTATTTAGCTGTAAATCATAATTTAAAATTTCATTTCATCCTCAACCACTATGACATGCTAAGACTTTAGAAATGTAATAAATAATGCACATTTTTCAATTAGTGATCAGGTGAAAACATTTGTTTTTTAAGAAGAATATCAGTTGTGATAAAAATAAATAAAGATAAGTGCATACAACTGTACATATATGTTAAATATGTCACATATACCATCCAGGTTTAAGAAAAAGAAAAAAGAAATTTCATTTCAAGAAAATTTCCTTTTTTTTCCCTCAGGGTTTATCCTGCAACTTAACTCTTTATACTGAATTTGAATACAGTGACAAAAATGATGAAAGAAAAATCACTTCCTTCTGAATTTACTAGAACATTAAGGGCCTTTCTGCATATTTACTAATTATTGTTGATTCATAAGATTTTAATGTTCTATCAGAGAGAAGCTAATACAAAAACTATGATTCTGATCTTTGAATGTGTATTTACCAAATGAAATTGAATCAGAGCAGGTTTTTTCGGTAAGATGGTCAGCTAGTTCAATAACTTATGATAAAAACATGCAATGAGACAAATGTGGTATAATCTGATTACAATATTTCAAGAAAATGCTAAATGAATGAAAAAGTTGGCTTATTAAAATTACTAGACTTACCGGTAGTATAATATGACATTTACAGGAAATGGCAAAATGTGGAACCCTACTCCATGGAGTACCCTATCAAGTACCTAAATGGAGTAGCCCTAAAAATAATGTATTGGTCAAGTAAAATACTTTATAAACATGGTAAATCATTCAAATGTATGTATCTTAATATATCTTGACCTTCCCAGCACTCTGATTGTCACAGTTCAATACGTCTAGTTTTTTTGGGGGCAAGGGGCTCTCAGTTTTACTGGTTCCTCCATTTTGGTTTTACCACAGTGTAATGATTCCTTTGACCAGAAGATAAAAAACTCCATATGATGAACAAAACCTAATGTTTTGAGTTCTGCATGAGGTAAAATATTTAAGCTTACTGCATTTTCCAAATCAACTACCCACTTGGATGTATTTGCTGACCCATCTGTTTTTTTTTTTTGTTTTGGTTTGTTTCGTTACATATCCCAATTTTATTACGCCACAAACAAATAGGTGAAGAGAAGGTCAGTTTAAACCCATGGATTACTTTTTTTAAGTCCTAGCTTTTATCCTCATCACTTCACACAATTAAGAAACTCATGAGGTCTTTTGTTAATAGTTTGAGTGCCACACCTCTTACAGACACCATACATAAACAGGTATTTTGAAAGATGTAAAACCTGTTGCCGAATGAAGGGTATCCGTACTTTTGGCCTCTTAAAGATCATAAATATAGACAGTAATCGGCCTATTAAAGAAAATGTTCATGGATTACACTTAAGCCTTCCGTTTAAGTGACCAGCAGTTTAGTGTTAAATTCAAGATGGTGGTCAATTCATGGCATGTATCGAACTGTGACATTCAGAGAGCTGGCAAGCTCAAAATACATTACGATATGTACATCTAAATTATTCACTATGTTTATAAAGTACTTTATTTGACCAGTACCTAATTTTTAGGGGTACTCCACTTAGGTACTTCATACGGTACTCTATAGAGTAGGGCTCCACATTTTGTCATCTCCCGTAGATATCATATTTTATTAATAACTGGATCATTGGATAATGCAATTCAAGACTTTTTATTGGCTTAGCCATTATGGTATATGAGCCAATATACCATAATCTACAAATATGGTAAGCATAAGCATCAGCTAAAAATTAAAAGGGAGCTAAAAAAAGTAAGATTTGGTAAGATTTGTCTAATATCTTAGGGGCATTTTTAATAAAACAACTATTCCACTCGCGCTTGTTGGACATGAGATGATAGATAACCAACTCGGCACTACGCGCCTCGTTGGCTATCTATCATCTCATATCCAACGTGCGCTTGTGGAATTATTGTTAAATACTACCAGCAAGTCTAGTACAAGTATTGATCTGGTTCAATTATGCCACCAATTTTATTTCACTGTTCCTAATTTAACTATAGTTAACTCTTCACACCCTAACATCAGTATGCATATTCTCCATACTGTTCTCTATACATTTCCTAAGGTGTTGACAAGGAGAATTTGCTGAATAATCAAGAGCTTCTTAGATCGGTGATCATTTCTTTTATTCTTGTAACTTTAATGTGTGATTCAGGGGTGATATTGTAAACTGTAATTAATCTGCACTTTTATGATGCATTACATTTTCATTAATTTTTTGACCTCAAAAGTCTGTCTGACAGAGCTTGAAGGTGGGTTGGTGGGGAGGAATGCAGACAGTCCCTCTTACCTTGATTATTTTAGCCCTGTATGTCACACTGCAGGAGGGAGTAGGGGTTTTTGCACTTTTACAAAGATGTAAGTTGTATGAAAAACTGATGAAGAGTTTACATTGCACAAGAAATAAATTATACATTCAAATTCAGCATTACATTATAGAACTCAAGAAGAGACTGGGAAATAAAAAAAATGGAGTCTGTGAAAGCGTTTTCCACAGAGCCTTAAAATCATGTCTATTGTGTGAAATAGAATATCAAAATATCACAATTTTCCACATGATAAATTTTCTTTGCATCAAAAATGTAAAACTATTTGCGACATCACTTTTTAAACAACCTTATTACTTAATATATAGCTACATGTCTTCACCTAGTTCCAAAATAATTTCAGTGCATCGGAAAAAAAAAATGGACACTCTCATATAATTTCTTATGCAGAAACATAAATTCAAGTGCATAAACATGAAGATGAAGGTGAGTCTTTAGGAAAAATAACAGTCTTCTTGTGAGTCACTGATATAAAATTAAAGTTTTTTTACTTTGGATTTTCAATAATTTCTCACAGCTGATTATTTTGAACACACCACATTGGAAATCAGCAAACCATGTCCAGGGCTTGACACTAACTGTAGCCCACTAGCCACAGGCTAGAAGAAATTCAGTTTTGGCTAGTAGTTTTCAATTTCCACAAGCCAGTTTAGCGAGTAAACAAACTAAAATTGTCATAACATCTAAAATGTCATTAGCCACTTGGCTAGTAAGTTGAAAAGTTAGTATTGAGCCCTGCATGCCCCGGTGGGATAAAATGCTGCTATGTTGAATACATTCAGCCAATTATCAAAAGCACTGATGACTCATTAAAAGTTTAAACCTCTGATGAAAAAGCAAACATTCATATATACAAATACTCTCTGGCATGCCATTTGAATACAACAACTACAATACTCCTCTAGACAGGCAACTATGGATACAAATGTAGAACGAGGAACCCCAAATGTGATGAGAAAAGAAAAGAAAGGGAGGTTGGCACTTCAACTATGCAATGATCAACGGCAAATACTGAAAGATCATTTTAACCCTAATTGAACCATACATTAAATCAGGAAGGGACAGATCAGAGCAGCAGGTGGTTTTAAAGTAACATGTTTAATTCAGAAATTGGCATTGGTTTCTCATACAATAGGTGTCGTCATTAGCAAAATTGCACCAAATTTATCTGCCGCTAAAATTACATGTTTATGTAAAATCTATGTGCATCCCTCCTTTTAAATTATATTGCCTTAAATCCTGAACACCGGATACGTAACATGTACCAAATATTGGACTTCTGAAATGAGCTATCATTAACCACTAAATTTGTCTTGTGGTTTTGAAGGACGTCACATAAATAGCAAATTATAACTCTTTCAGGAAAACCAAACCCTGACTGACAATGACTCTGCAGTTGTTTTGTTTCTGTGGCATTACTGATTCATAAATTTCTAAGTTAATGTGTCTTATGATATGAGGTCAAGTTATCGTCTGTCACAAGTGATGTGGCATGGAACTCATGACAAGCTTTTATTTACGCTTACATTTAAACTATAACATCACAAAGTTACTGATAAGAAAGTAAAACGAGTGAATAAATTTCATAGAGGGGGCCTCAATCTCAAACAACATCTCTTGCCACATCAACCAAACCTTTATCCCAGCTGTGAGAGATTTAACAATTCTCTTTCGACAAAGACATCGCCTAAAACTAATTATACCTAATTGTGATGGAAGGCACAAGTTGCTGCTGGCAAATATTCGCGATTAGACTATAGATAGCGGTAATTTTACGAAATTTCTTTGTTTAGTCTGATATAATTTGCCATAATCACAAGGCCCGTCCTTTCGGTCGATTTATCTACAAAACGTTATTCACTCATTGCCGCCTGATTTGTTGTCCGCTGTTTTCCGAATATTAGCTGTCTGTCGTTTCGATGTTTATCCAAAAACATACACGTGCTAACTTCGAACATTGGGGTTGAAACATCAAAATAAATGATTAAGTTCATTTCGCCGTTTAATTTATACTCAATTTTGCCGTAACTGAGGCTTTAACGATCGAAAATTTTCAGAGACTTTGAAATCCAAAATATGTTAAAAAGAGCTTTAGTGATTATGCGTTTGATTCTTCGCTAATTTAATGAACGTCATAGTTGATTTTCCTGTGTATGGGAATGGTTCATTGTCCACTTAAAAACGAGAACCTCTTCGGATAAAAAAAATTAACAGGAATATTGTAATTTAGCGAATCGATTTCACATGGCAGACAAACTTGATCCATGGAATGAAAAAAAAAAACACAAATCGACGATCAAATAAAATATACAGGCAGCTTATTAGCTGGGCATTTCAGAAATCCATTATTAGTTCAAAGATGGTATGATTTCGATTAATAAGAACGCAAATCATGCTCACAGCAAGAAAATAATTCGCTACTACAATACGAAAAAAGATGTCACAGCTGTTGAAAGATTTCATTTGCGATAAATCCAAGTTATGAGTCATTACGTTTGGAAGAAGTCACCGACGAACGTAAAGCTGATTTGTGAAGAATGATAACCCGAAATATCTATTACAAAACACTTAAACAAACATGTATAAACTGTAGCACCTAACTTATTTTTCAATTTTTATGCTTCCATTAACATGTACAACATTAAAAGAGGCAAAGTCTAGAGTGCAATCGAAAAGATCACGATTTCGAGTAGCAATCCCACGGGAAGTCGTGTGTTTCGGCGGCACCCATGAAGATTCCGGAAACTATCAAAGTACTCTTACGACCAGCCATGCGATCTAAATTTTCACACCCGCAAAGCAGGTCGTTTTTTTATTGTATAAACTTCACATGACTATACAAAAACACTTAAAAGCTGACTCACCGTATTTGCTAGCTCCAAGAAGTTACTTGAACGGGACTGTCCCTTTGAATTTGCCACAGACATGATTTGTTGTAGAGTGGGATCGCCGTTCAAATCATGAGCACCGCTATCTATTTCCCAGCTTTCTTTACCGCTTGTCTTGTCGTTCAATTTCTTTGCACTCATTTCGTCGATGGTGTTATTTTCTGTCACTTTTGATTTTTCATGGCCTTTCGCAACGTGCTGTCGTAGATTTTCCAAAGAAACTAGTCCATCGTTCTTCTCAGTTCCCAATTGTGAAATGATTTCTCGAACGCTGTTGTCCTCCAGTCCAAGTTGCTTACATGTTAACGAAAGATCGGGACTGCGAACAATTCAAAACAGACACAACATGAACATAAATAAACCCCCGGTAAGCCACCGAACGGTGGTAAAATGATTAAACAAAATCTAATGTGACAAGTATACAAGACAATGTTATGCTGTTTGAAATAAGTCGTTAAATTTGGGTGTCACGAAAACCTGAAATGCACTGACCCGAAACCTAACCACACTAACACAAGTTACCCGCGTGATTAAGCTCAAATGAACAAGAATTTGAAGACTTAACATCCTTCAGACGTAACGGCATACCTTTCAAGAAAGCCATTGAGCCGACCGTCACTTGTACTTAGAATCTTTCGAATGCTCTCCTCTAAACTTTCCGTCGAAGTTCGCCTCGAACTCGCCGACGAAATTGAAACGGACAAACCATTCTCGTTGTCGCTCATAATATCTTGGCGAATTCTTTTCACTTTCACTTCAGTTAAACTTTTCTTCGAATCTTTGTCAAGCTCTGGGGGTGATCTAACCCATTGATTACTGACTAGTGATACATAAATGGCGACAACATCGAAAAAACCCTTTGTAGTTAATGGCGGTGAACTTTTCTGAATGGCGGGATGTTGGAGGATGATTGGTTACTTAGCTCACGGCATGGTTCGGTGTTTTTTCCTACTTTACGGGGTAGGCATGAGGCTTCTATCACTTGTATATCCGTACGCTGAAATTTCTCCTTCTTGATACATAACTCCAAAAAAGTGACCAAGTCATCAATTAATTATCTCAAATACTACTTTCTGAAATCTCGAGAAATATGACGTCTCATCAATAGAGTAATTTTCCGTTACATGTAGTAAAAAGGGCAAATCATCTTCTGTCCCTACCCGCGATGGGGTTTATTGTTTGCGTAGAGGAAGCCACCATGTTTCCAATTATTTCGGAACACAGTAATACTTGTCTATTTATGAATGAAATCAGCTGGTTTCTTTCAAACAAGTTTCCTTTATCTTTATTTAGATTAAAATAATTCATACCTTCTGCCAGCACAATTAATATGAAACAATACTCGCGATTAGGGTTAACTGAAAGTTTTTTTTTTGTTTGTCTTTTCAGTTTGTGTAAACAAAACAGCCTCATTAATAGATGGTCTTTCGTAATTTCTATGAGGACTTAACATTTTGGTAATTAAAGTCCTCATATTTGTTAGTTTTTCATCTTAGATACAAAAGAAAAATAGTTTTGAACTCTAAAAAAAGAAAAAACCGAGCTTTTGTCTTGATCGAGGAATTGAAACTGCTTGAACTATGTAATTCTCCTCTTATGTATATCTCCGCGTTAACCTTTAAAATGAGGTCTTTAAAACAATTTATTACAATTCTGAAGCGTTTACCGTAATGGGGATTATCGATATGATTAGAACCGGCTCGTGTGTTATTTTAACTATTTTTTAGTAACTTTATATCTCATCATGTAAATGTTACATTTGTCTCAATCTTTTGGGAGCTCTTTATTTTTAGTACGGTTCTAATGTTTCGTCTGATATAAGGATTATCTATCGTCAGGGGACAATACTGAGTGAATAACAATTGGGGAATAGCGTAAGGTACTGTGGCCGGCATTGGCAGAAAAATATTCCCTTCCTATACTAAATAGAAACGAAAATGCTATGGAAACGTTCGAAAGATTCAGCGTTAACGAAAACGCAAACTTCACTTTTGAGCAGCGAGAAAAATGAAGTTGTATTGAGTAAAAACTCGAATAAATAAGACGAACAACTGAGTGACATCCCATATCACGGGGCAGTCATGCCACGATTACATGAGATTTCAACCAAGTTTTGAGAAGCCTGGAATTACTATGAATAGTGTAAACCTTTAAAAAGTCTATTAAATCTATCCTGTCATAATCAAAGTGTTATGTTATAGAAGACTGCGCTACATTATATCTGACTGGTGCAAAAAGACCCTTTTCCTTTCATATAGCAAATGACACAATAGATAAAATGAAAAGGAAAGGCAAAAGAAAAACAATCGAAAGTCGCTCAGCTTTTAGCATTTAGAATAGAGAAAATAGTACCGTGATTACTTTTTTTGGTTCTGTTCGAAGGGTATTTTTTCACTTCAGATGGTTATGAGTGGAGCCAGCCTTGAAAGTCACGATTTTTCAGTTTTTAAGATTTAGTAACGCAATCCAACGTTATTACATGATTGCACGTGTTAGTCAGTATGGCTAAGAAATGTGCAAAAATATTGCAGTAACACCCTTTGTGGAGTAACGGTCTGTAACAATATACAAAATTTAGTCAAACCATTTTTTTTAAACTCCGAAGCGGCAAACTTTCCAGTTTTCTTCAATAACCTTTTAACATCTTCGTGCAAGTTGAAGCATGACAGGGCAATTAAGTGAGGTATTCGCTGAATGAGAAATAACAGGTAGACATGTGAGCAAGATTCAGCACCAAGTCAAATCGTCACTTGTGCTTTGCGATTTGTTCAGGCTGAAAATATCACAAGCTTTCACTTTTAATATGAGGGTTTCCCAAATTTAGCTACAAAATTGTTGAAGCGAAGGGCTGGTTTAATAATTGATCTGTTCGGCGAGTCGCTCCGGAATGGAGACAGTTATCCATCAAAAGCAAGAGACGACATTTTAAGGGTGTCAATATTTGGGTTAAGAGAAGCCGTTAAAATCCACAAGCGATAACGTATCTACGTCTAACTCAGTGTCTGGCTATGCAGAATATGCAAGCTTGGAGCTGAGGAAAGTTTACCTGTTGTCAAGTACATTGCGTAAGTCGAGCATCGTTCAATAAACCGTATCAAACTAGTAGGAAGCATCGAGAATAATTAGTAATACAGGTGGTTAAACACCTCTCGAATTAAATCCTTGTGGGTTCGTTTTTTAGCCATACTATTCTAAATCAACCTTTCTCTTGCTTTCTGCAGAAATAGTTCGCTCTGCAAGCTTAACTAGGCCTTTCACTTGCGCTCCAACGAAGACCTGGAGCGAGACGCCGTTCCCACAATTCTTCCATTCGCTCTGACGAAGGGCTAACGCTCGAAACGTCAGCTTTTTTATTCGTTACGGTGGCCAATTTACTATTTCAACTTAGTTGATAGAACCAATTACCTTGTTACCCCCCCACCGACGCAGCACCACAGTTTCTTTAGAAACTTTCAGCCTTCCCACATACGATCGAGAGCAGTACAATCTTTAGATACAATGGATATATGAAGTTCACATATTTTGAACTGCGGTATTAAATACGTATGATGCACGATCCTTCGCAGTAGATAGCGCTATTTATACAATAGCGAAAATTTTTTCAGGTCTGATTTTCGCTATTGCATAAATAGCGCTATCTACTGCGAAGGATCGTGCATCATATGTATTTAATACCGCAATTCAAAATATATGAACTTCATATATCCATTGTATCTGATTTATCATCACGGGTTTATTACGAATCAACTTAACGGCCTGCTCCCAGTTGGCTTGTTAGCTCAATTGGTAGAGCGCTGCACTAGTATCGCAGAGGTCAGTGGTTCGACTCCCGTACAGGCCTGGTTTTTTTCAGGTCTGATTTTCGCTATTGCATAAATAGCGCTATCTACTGTGAAGGATCGTGCATCATACGTAGTACAATCTTTAGTGCGCATGCGCTGTACTCCTATCGAAGACTTTTAGGGGTATAGCATCGGCCATTTCGTCTTTGTGTTTTGTTATTGAGAAGGTACTTTTCTATCATTGTGCTTCTCTCCACTACGGAGTATAGATTTGTGACAGTAAATTTAGGGGGAAAGCGGGAAAGAGGCTGGCCTGTGCATGAAAGAACCGGAAATTTGAAGTAGCAACTATGTCATTCAGTCTGGTATGCAGATGTCATCTTTATACAACAAGATTATGCACTGTAATCTGCTTCTTTTGTTCATTTAAAACGATATGGATCGCTCTGGTTTGGAGTCGATCTTTCTTCGGTCTCCGGTGAGGCAAAAAAAGAGAAAAAGAAGGACTTAGTGCCAATCGTTGATATTGTTAGCAGATTAAAAGTTACTGACTTTGTTCCCAGTGTCAGTTGCGTTCTTAAGAAAAGGTATGCTCTAGAAAATAAAATGCATATGCTGACTTCCTTTCGAAATTCTAAAATAGTAACCTAGCCTCTTGAAAACTGTCTTCAAATATGCTTAAAATTCGATTTCGGACTCTGCCCTTTTGAATCTTCAAAAGCAATCTAGCCTTTTTACTTATTCACTGTTAATTTTTTGGCGATCTGTTAGAGTAACGAGGGGCTGCAAATAAAGTCATTCTTGTGAGAAGTGTTTCGTGGTTTTGCGAGTGCACCAAACTTACTAAGTTAGTTTTAAACAGTGGCGTCGTCCACAATCGAATTTTGGTACATTTCAGTGAGACAATTTCAAACGATAAAATTACTCTTTGGAATCTTAAAGCACCGTAGTTATGAATCCTATATTTAGATACATCCCACAGATACATAAGATGATGGTGGAATAATGAAAATCAAACGGTTTCCGGAAAGAGATTATAATCTCTTGATTTCTGGTGCATACTTCCTCTAAGATTCAATGAAAGTACACTGGGAACAAAGTAAAAGCAGAAAGAAGTCGAATCCCAGACTGTGATGTGGTTCATTTCTTGCTTTTTCCTTCAATCTCGTCAGAGCACGGTATGATTGAAAACAAGAATTGTCTCACTGAAAAGCATGTGCTTTAAGAGTAAGGAAAAGATTTAGTAGAAAGTAGAACTTAGCTCATTTGAGTAGACCACATCAGTTAGCTTCACGCAATTCGGAAGGTAATTTTCTCTAAAATGATGCGTTTAGGTGCGAACATAAGCCATGAGTGTTTTGAAGATCAGAACCAAAGTTGTCATTGTTTCTCTTTCTTTTTGTTTTGTATCTGTTTCATTTCCATTTTTTTTCTCGCCTTTTTTGAACTTTATAGTTTTGCTTGCACAGTTATTTTTCCTATTTTTACCAGTAGATTAGCTGGAAAGACCTTAGATGAATTTCGAGAAATCTCAAGTTCCTAACCTACGCAACAGTTCAAGTTAGGGTCTGACAGGAATATCCGTGACGTCATAATCCTTCCGTCTTTTTTAAAATAACCACTCATACTTCTTCTTGGTGAAATACATTCCGTGGAACATATACAGAAGGAAAAAAAAAAAAAAAAAGAAATTGAATCGCCAACTTACTGAGTGATTTAACAAGCATCATGCAGAGAAATACAAAACGTAAACAAATGGTGTATTTGTAAGCTCATTACTTTATATTTGCGACAGTTTTAACAGTTTGCCAGGTCCTCGATCGATAATGATTTTAATTGCTGATGTCCATTTTTTTCTTGCTGACGACTGACACTGTTATGGTTGTTTCTATAGGAAAGATTGCTGGTTTTCATGGTGGTATTATCCCGCGATTAAATCTTTGGTTAAACAGCTTTGTCGAAATTTCTTCGAAGAAAGACATATCGTGAAGATCAAAACAGTGTATCATAAAAGAAGATCGGTCCACTGGCTATGTATAATAAATTCCATGTTGTACAGACATCTCGTTTCGTTTGCTCAAATGCACTTGCAAGAGCAGAAAGGTAAGTGAATAAAAACGATTCTTCATTAACAAATAGGAGAGTTAAGATTCATGTGCTCGCGAATGGAAACATTTAAATTGTAACTGATCGCCTGTCCGTCAGTTGTTTATATAAACTTTTGACGAAATCATTGGCATTTATTGTGGGTGAGTGACATTTTACAAGTTTCCCCGAAGATCTGTGTTATGAAAGTAAACTAAACGAAAACATTGGTGGATTTTGCCGATTGTGTTTGCATCGAGCGTAGTCTCAAATCTATCCAATAAAATATTCATACCTGGATTGCGAAGCCTTTGGTCGACCCGTCCGGCCTGAAGCACACGAAAAAGTCGATTTGAGTCTGGCGACTGCTTGCCCTACTCTTGAACTCATGGCATGGGAGTTTCACAGTGATGTACTTATCCGATATAGAAATTTCGCAGATGTATTATCAGGCTATTAGATCCAGCTTTGCCAATGCGTCAAATACCATTACCGTTACCACACTAGTGAAGGGCTGAAACTCGGGTACAGAGAGCAATAAGGTAATACACATCATGTGATAAATATATGCCACTCAGCTGGCTGTGGAGAGGTGCAAATAGTTTCCTCAACCGCCCGTGATAGTTGTAGTCTAAGTATGACCGAACCTCTCAGTTGAAGGTACTTACACCTTCAAACGAGCCAAACATCTCGCAAATAAATTGGATTTCTGGGGATTTATCCGCGGGAGGCAAATAAAGTCACGATTTACCCAGAGACGTTCCGTAAACGTATACTTTTGTCGTTTTGAATTTTGTGGCTTCTGGATAATTTCCCTTTTATTCTTGTCGTTGAAATATGTGTTAGGTTGAATATTTCACACCTTTGCACAGTGAAATGCGAGTCTTCAGAATGAAGATTCGTTTTTAACGCACTCAAAGGGCTTTGTCTTTTCTCGTATCGCCGCATTGTTAGTTTTATCAAGAAAGGATTATGAGAAAATCGCTCTCAATAAAAAATTTGATTTAAACCGATTATCACTGATCTTTAATCCCATGAAAATAAAAATTCTGGAAACTCTAATTTTGTTTCAAAAATTTACTTTTGTGTTTCTTCGAGTTCCAAGTGACTTCATTGACAGGACTACAAGCACAGACATTTCGTCGCTCGCTTATCGAAGCTCATGTAAAATTAGAAGCCAAACCAGATTGGCCAAGGAAAGGCGAAGAGTAACTATCAAATCAGCTGATAAGCTTATCTGTCCAGTCAATTCACGGTAAATAACAAGCATAGCTTACTTTTGTATATCCGGTTGCGCATGCCTTATTTATGATATAAATTATTCGATTATTGAATTTGTACCTGTCTAGTTGTAAGACTTTCAGCAGTTTTAACGGCGCACGCGATCACATCCCCGTGCCGCTCAAGGCCCAGGCTCCCAGCCCAGCCACGAGCATCACGAACGAAATTCCCGTGAGACTTACATGTTAGTTTGTTTGAATTCTTACCCACTGTTGGTCACGAAAGAGGAAATGCACGTATGCCTTTGATTCTCCTGAATCTTCGCTTCTGATTGTTTAATTCCTTTTTTGAACTGCGGGGGAGTTTCAGGCCTTCCCGCTTTCCTTTCTTTCCTTTTCGATTTCCGTACTTCTCACTTTCAAAATTTACAAGGTTAAAAGATTGTCTTGTGAGTACCTACAAAAAAGTTAGACAAAAGATCGAAATAGCGGCGGTCAACCGATTTCAACAGCCAGCGATTTAATTTGTGGTCAATCATCATGTGATAAATAACTATTGAAATTTCGGATAATACATGAAAACACTTCAACTTTTCAGGTGATGGCACGCACGTCATGACAGATTTCCGCCGGTGGCAAGAATACAAACAGGATGGGCGTGTCCTTCGTTTGACAGGATCAGGTACTGTTGTCTTCGGGTACAAAATGTAAATGAAAGATCATTAGCGTTAGGAGAAAATATGAGATTCTTGGCTATTTTACGGTTTTGTTAAGGGATTTGATTTATTAAAATGGGTTGTGTTGGGTAAAAAAGGCTATCTAAGTGGAAAATTCTAACTCACTGATCGCTATTATCCAAAAGGGATTTCGGTTTGGCTTCAAGGAGATCCAAAACATTCTTTAATTTTCCTTTGAGTTTTTTATTTTTATTTCTATTTTAACGTTTTCCTGTACTCCTTGGACTTACTTTATGGATAACCCAGAAATATTTTAACGTCTCAATGTTTGAAGGGACGGCCATACGGAAAATTATTGAAGACTTCAATAAATCATTAGTGTCCTTTAAGGTCAAGAAGAGCAAACTAGACAACCAGATTTTTATTTAGTAAGCCGGGAGACCTAATTTCCATTTGTTCCTGTAAACTCTCTGACTGGGGAAGGCATCTTTCCGCGTCGACATGATTAAACAGTTTAATGTCCAATCCGTGTCATATGTTGACCATGTTGTTGTTTTCTCCTTTTTATTTTTTCAGAAAAATGAAAGCACTGCTTAAGTGTTAAAGCACAGTGTTCTTGTGTGGCCTCATCAAGGTTCCTACAGCGTACATATCACGTAGTGTTCAGGGAAGGCAAACAGGATTTTTCGGAGTGGGGTGTGATAATATCATCGTCACGGTTACGAATTTCTGCCCATCTTGTTATATACTGCTGCCCTACCTTTTGTTGTATCAGCGGGCTCATAATCACGCGATAAGATCGAGAAAGACCGGCAGATGGCGGTCTGGAGTGTCAAACACTGGAATAGATTAGTGCTGTGCAGATTCTATTAAAACCAATCAAAACTTGATATAGAAATATCTCAAGGTCTTTTGAGTTAAGATTGAAGATGCATTCGCCTAATAGTTTGCGAGCTGATCAAACTTTTAATTAAAGATCCGAGTTCAAACCACGGCCAGGGTTATTGTGTGGCCGGGTAGATTTTTTATTCTCACGGTGCCCCCTCTCCACCGGGGAAATAAATGAGTGCTAGTGAACTATCAGGGAGACATGATGAAATTCTCAAAGTGGAGTGGGGGGAGGGGGATGTCTTCACCTACCTGCTCCCTTTCAGGGGGAGAGAGGGGCAACATGGCGGTTCAAGCCACAGAAAGCTCCGACACCTTAATCAGTCTCACAGTCTCGAATGCAGGCTTTAGCTTAAGTCAGATAGGTTCCCCACCAGATACGCATAATCGAAGCAAATCAGAACTGAGCAAAGTAAAATTAAGCAAACAAAGCAAAAGCTAAGCACTAAAAATAAAACAAGAAATACAAACGAACTAAAGAGGCAAACGAAAGAAAATTAAAGCCAAAAACTACAAAGACTAGATTAAGGAAACTAGCAAAAGCAAAGATAGGAAAAGTTACAGAAAAACAAATACACTCTAGGTTTAATTACTTTGTTTTATAGATTTTAGTTCAAATGAGATTTCAAACCTAAATTAGAAAATTAACGCGTTGCAAGGTAAAAATATGATTTTTTTTTTACTGATTCACAAGTCATGCATTCACATTTGACGTAAACAAAAATACCTATAAAAATAGTCTGATTGTATAAAAATACCGTCTTTTACTGCTACTGCTGCTGTACACTCATATCGTTATTTCTAATACCTATCACTGAAGACTAATTATACGGTCTGATATGATTTCAGTTACTATCTCAAAGTCTATTCACATGGCGGCCAAGGAAAGCTAACCAAACTTATCCAAACCAGTACCAGCACAAGCTGCGCCACTTTCCCAACATCTGTCCGTCGCGCGAGTTACAAGAAACCAGAACAAAACAACAACAAAAAATGCTTTTCAAACCTTTTCGTCTGCTAACTAACTTAAAGGGAACACCTCTACTTGAGATACACTATTTCTGGTCTCACAAGCCCTCCTTAAACAGACGTCCCAACCTAGAAAAATCACTGAATTAAAAAAATTAACACACTCAGGATTGGAGAGTACTGTAGTTGGCATAAAAGATTAATATCTCCGCCAGAAATTCCCCACTTATAAGGTTTCCTATTCTTAGAAACAAATTTGTTTTAAGCTTAACTACGTGTAATTATTTTACAATTGAATATTTCTGAAATCCAGTTAACTGACTCGTACTAATTTAAAGGACTATTCCATTATGGATTAAGTATTATGAAAAATTTTATCTCGTTATTACAACTACATAAATTAGTCCAATCCAGTTATTTCCATTCACCACTCAAGGGCGATTTTGATCTGGGTGGAATTTAACCGTCAGAGGAATGTGTGTTATCAGCTGCGACAAGCAGATTTATTGGAACAACGAAGAGGCCGATTTTCAGTACTTTATACTGAAGTAAGAACAAGTAATTCGTACAGAATCCGCAGAAAACGGGAATAAAACCAAAAAAATTCCAAAAATTCCACAAAATTCCATCGGACAAATGCCGAACCCTTGGTCCGTCTCGCAACGCTCTCCAGAATAGAAAAGTAGCGTGACGTTCCCCGAAAAGCTTCCAGCTAAACAAATCGGGCAGTAGAAGTTGGTAGTATATTTCCTAAATGGCATATCCTGCAACTTATGCTAATGCTTCCGTTTAAAAAAGGTGACCTGAGTATAACCATTATCTTAAAAGTAGGCCCGTCTTCAAAGAAGAAAAAAACGCTGAAGGAAACAAGATTCTTTCAAATTATACATAAGTAAAAGAAACACATTCTCCATGCAAGACCCCTGGGGTTACACCGTAGATGAACAGGACTTTTGACTTTTCCAACCAGGAGACAAATCGGGTGATAAAGGATGGAAGTAGGGAATTACTCCAAAAATACAACATAACTGAAAGCTCTATCGCTTACTGAAACTCAAACCGGGTTCTCTTTCTTGCTGAGTACGCTGACAATGGACAAGGACCAGGTCAAAAGTTGAACGAACGAAAACTCGTCAGGAAAGATCGCCCAGTTTTTCGAAGGGTAGCCATGAGAGCGCATTCCGGTTGAGTGTCGTAAACTAAAAATTAAAGTAATTTTAACAACCAATCAGAACAAAGGAATATCAGGGGGAGCCAATCAGATTAAAAAAGTAAACTGTGAAGCGCGGGAAAACTGGAGCGATTGACCAAGTCACGATTTGTTTCAGTTTTGCTTCTGATTGGTTCATAAATTGACACGTGTTTTCTAGGCCAATCACACTGCGTAGTAAAGTATCCCAAAGAAGTTCTGGATTACGCTCGACGCTCTACTAAAAAAAATACTATGGCTCGCTCACCCGCTATCATATTTCTTCAGTACTCAAACGAGAAGCTTCTGAAAAAGTTATGAGCTCAAAGTTTGCACCAAACGATTGACTTTCCTATGATGAAACATAATTTTCAAGCCAGGTTGTGATAATTTCTTCGTATGTCTTCAGCCACTCGATATTTGCTTTTGTTCCCTCGATGGCCTGTTTACGAGCATTTTCACTTGTTCCTGCCTCAGAACGGTCAAAGAATGCCTTCATCTGCAAAAATTAAAAAATATATATTCTTGATAACACGCCAATTCCTATTTATAATAAATTAGTATAGGCACAAGGTCTACATGCTGTCCAGTTTTGGAATAATTGGACGAAAAAAATTCTGACGACAGCGAAAACTGGACGATGCCGTAAGCTGAGTCCGATTTGGCTGTCAGATGAATTTTTTCATCCAATTATTTCCAAAATAGGACAAACATGTAGCCCTCTTACTTATTAGTTATATAGCTAGTCAGTTGTAATTGGGCATTGCTCAGTCAAGCTATTATTCTTTAATGTTCTAAAACTGTTCAATTAAGGATTAATTGGGATAGTTTGATACTATTCAAATTAATCCTTAATTGGACAGATTAAAAAAACTAAAGAATAATAGCTGTTCTGACAATTTCGGCTATACAATTAATCAACCAATTTGACTGCCATTCAAAATTTTGCGCTAATCAGATATATTTCATGTAGTAAAACGCTTTGAGCTTTGAACGACAAACAACAAATCAACCTTAGGCGCTGATAATGAAGTTTCTCGATCCATCCATGAAAAATTTCACATTTGAGCGCATAAAGGGCATACTTTACGTCCCGGTGCTTGTAATATTTAACAAATGGTAAACACCACAGCGTACACTATTGAGTTATGGTGCACGCGGGAGGTTGCTAAGCACGAAAGAAGCGTAAGAGTCGCTCGAGGCGATAGCCGAGAGCGACTCTAGCTTCTTGAGTGCTTAGCAAACCTCCCAAGTGCATCCATAACTCAATAGTGTACGGTGTGGTGTTTACCATTTGTTTTATAACATAACATTGATACATTGTAGCTAAAGAGTTCCCTTTTATTTAACAAATCTTACGTGACCAGAAAAAACAAGCGCGCGCGGAAAAATAGTCTTTGTATTTGCTCACGTCAGCAGCGTCCACCCATGGGCAAATGGGGGACGCTAAATTGACCAATCAGAGCGCGCGCTTTACTTTGGTTATGTTATAATCCCATTTCGGGGACAGATTATTGAAACAGAACTAGTGGATTAGGGAATTCATATTAAAAGAAATCAAACCTGTTCCAGATCAGCCTCGGTACTAAACTGAGTCACACTGTTGGTGAGGCTCGTCAAACGGAAAGTACTGGTACTGAACCTACAATAAATTCATAATGGCTTTAAGAAATGGATGGGAGAAACCAAGGCCTTACGATCAGCGTTAGACTCCAGTTTGGACTCCGGTTGAGGAAGTCTTGTCGGATTACTGTGATGACCCTTGAAGCGTTCTTGGGTAAAAAAACCTCACTTTCACAGTGCCCCTCAGCTCTCTAACCAGGAGTAGAAATGGGTACCGGAGAATTGTCAGAAAAGACAGACGAAATTCTGGGTGGGGAGGGGTGGTGTAACCTGTAATGGACTGGCATCTTACAAGAAAGTAAAGGTACTCCTAGTCTGCGATAAGCTCTGGCGCTGTGGGTCCCAGACGAAGGGAGGGGAGGAGACGTAACCATAGCTACGTAGTGGGCTGTCACGCTTTGCCAAACATACCAACAAAACACACATTACATACGAACCCAATACTTAGCTAACTTCGCCAGTGAGAATTTGGTTAAGTATCTAGAACACACCCGAATCCTTTTCGAAGACTCAGGTTTTCTCTCAACTCACGCTCATCACAGGAGCCTAACATAATCCTCATTTGGCAAAACATACGGCTTTCAAGAGGCCATGTCAACCACTGATTCAGCGAGTCTTTTAATAAGCCTTATAGAGAATCGCCTTTAAATAGAATGGAACTTTAAAATAATCAATTGTAGGTAGATGAATACAAAAGGGGTACGATTAAACCTATAGCGAACAAGGATTGTTGCAAATGGCGTAAAGACAAACGGAGTAACTCCACTTTAAAGACTGCGCGTTATGCTGCATAATCAAAGACGAAGACACCGCTACGTGGCCTCTTTACATTTTGTCATTTATAGTTTTTGAAGCTCATAAAGCAACAGAATACGAATGGATACTTACATGTCAAACAAAGCCTTCCAATTATTTTGAACGAAGGTCCAGGCCAGGTATTTCCCAACAGGATTGGAGGCAACGTAACTGATAACACTGACAGCGTCCTGGGAACGAATCTTGGATGAGTCCAGAGAATATCCTAGATACCTGATGAATAACACACAAAACGTCTATACAAAAGACGTCAATAATTTGAAGCTGACCCTGTAACTTCCGGTATTTTATCAGTAATAGTCTGTTCTACCTGCTGTACATATCCTTGAAAAGTGGTTGAGAGAATTAAGTGTAATATGAGGAAAACACCCTCTTACTGACAGACTTATCTTTTCGTATAACACGTTTGAACGAGAGTATATGTTGATACTGTTACTATTTATTACTTATGAAACTTATAGGGTTAAAGTGGGTCTTAAAGTAAGTCTTAGAGTGAATAAATAGGAGCTTACTTGTTCAGGATCCAAGTCTCACGCGATGCAGCCAGTGCGTACATAAGTTTACTCTTCTCTGATGCTTCTGTAGTGTTCAGGAATTTTTCGTACAACCAGTTCCACTCTTCTTCGCCAGTGTTACTGATGCCATAATAGTAAACCAGGGTTCGGAGGTCTACATCTATTTCAGCCCTGTTTCAAGAAAAGTGTGTTTCTATACTGTTCGTAAAAAAGAAATTAAATGATCATGCGAAATAAAAACGTCAATTTTTAAAAGACCTTCGTTAATAGCCAGATAACAGCGAAGTTTTGGAAAGTATTTTAGAAGGAGTCAAGAGATGATGTTGTTGTCCTTTAAATACAATGAAGCGTTAATTGCTCTTATGAAGATTTCATACCATGTTTGCGGGCGTGTGGTCACGTGATAACCACATTTTTCGGAATTGATGGGATACCATATTTTCTTGTGTATGGAGGCTCTGCTTCTCCGCTTCGCGCAGGAGCATAAAAAGTATCCATATTTTGGGAAACAGCAGCTGCTCCCAACCTAAAAAAGCTATGACATAAATACATGACATGATAATTCTTCACCTTTTCCCGCTTTTCCATTCTTTAAAAATTTGAGTTGCATTTTCAACACAGTCTGAATCCCCTGCGCTGCAGGCTGCACGTAAAATGGCGCTGCGAAGGTATCTGAAGAAAACAGACACGGCATTTAAAATACGCATGTTACTCACTGCACAAAGAGTGGCCGGCAATCAGTCTGGACAGACCTACTCACTCACCGTTTAATGTGGTTATCATCTTTCTTGTTTACCCATCCGAGTTGATATGCAAGATTTTTTACTTTACTCCTGATCAGTCTCTGCAAACATTAGATGAATCAAGGACGTTGACATGAACAACATCAAACACTTAACAGCCAGGTCAGTTCAATTAATGACATGTCGTTGCCATTGAATGTTACTAATAATTATAAAAAACAATACCAATGAAATGAACCAAGGTTAATAACGGCTTTTCAAGTAATTCTTTTTGTCCTTACGACTCTCTGATGGATGGTTAAGGTATACAAACCTGAAAGTTTCCATTTGCAGGTCGGTCACTCAGAATGTGTTCAAGGAAACCCAAACTGTTCAGTGCAGTCTTCCAAGGAACATATTTAGTTTCTTTACCCAAGTAATTCAAGGTGCCCAGAGCAATGTCATATTTCAAGTATCCAGCCCTGAAATAGATGATAAAAAATAACAGTGTTAATGGTTCAATAAGGAAAAAGAAGAGAGAACATACAGCCACGTTGATTTTAACTGCTTTATGCTTTAATTCCAAGAAAGCTTCAGCTAATTATCTACTATTAATTTTATTATCCACTAAATGTGCACATTTAGCATTGGCTAAACAAATGTGGTGCAATTGGGAAATTTCATTCCTTTACTATTTTCATCATCAAGCCATTTACAGTACCTGGCCAAGTTGAAAGCGTCATCAATTAAACTTGATCTGTCCTCAGTAGAAAAAACCTGTAAGCCAGAAAAGTTTTCAAAATAATTTAAGTGAAAAAAAATTGTGAACTAAATGTAAGAAAATTTAAGTCAAATAAGAGGCTAAAAAGTGGAAGTACTGGTGGTTCTAATTTGTCAGAAAAATAAAGATTTTTTTAGGAATATCACCTCTTTTTGTGTATCAAAAAATAAAAATTGATAAAGATTGATATTGCTTGTTGATGCATTAGCCTGGAACTTTGTTTAATTGATCATTGGGCTAATATTAACATCAAAACTTGACTTATCTAGTGAAAGGAGTAAGTTTCTAAAGAAACTATAGTGCTGCATCAGTCAGGGGATCGAGTATTACAAGATAATTTGGTTTTATCAACTGAGTTTAGAACGTAAATTGGCCACCATAAAGAGTATCTGATTAGCTCACGTTTCAAACATTAGCCCTTTGTAAGAGTAAAGAGGAATTAGAGGCAAAGATTTATGTAGCCTTTGCCAGTCTCTCAAATGAAGGGCCAAATAAAGTGGCAAATTTACCTGATCAACTTCTTTTGTCTTTTCTTATTTAGTACTTACCGTATGATTATTTTCTAGTTGTTGAATGAGTGCTTTCCAGTTGTCGTCATCATAGTGCACTCTGTAGTATCCTACTTGTTTAAAGTTGCCTTTGATCCATTTATCTTTAGGCCATGTGAACTTAACTAAGAAGTTAGAATATTTAAATAACTGTTTTTTAAAAAATAATACATACTATGAGAATGAATATCAATATCAATGAATTATCATAACATTGAGGGTCCCCTATGTACACCCCTTTGTAAAACTTAGTCAGGTAAAAATATTTTGCCTTTTCATGCATCACAAATTATATCCAAAACTCTTTCATGTTCATGCAAAATTCAAGACAATCACGTTGAATCACTATTTTATTTTTTCTTGTCTTGACACAATAAAAGATGATGTAATGTCTTATCTTGGTTGTTTCAAGAACCGGTAGCGGTCTCTTTTATGACTTTTATCAATCCAAATGAAGTCCATCTCCTATAGAAACCTATAACCACAGCCATTCAATAACTATATGTACATATTTGAAACAGTAAAATTGCCAGAAGTTCATCGGAAACACAAAATTGTCCATGAATCATGTTTAGTTCAGCTCTTAATTCACGGTTCACGTTTAAATAAACAAATTTGTTCATGTGGACATTAAAAGAGCTTACCATCTTAAATCACAATTCATGAATAAATAAAAAATCAAATTACAATTAAAGGGAAAAAAAATCGCCTAATCATGCTTCTTATAAAAAGTATAGGGGACCCTTGAAATTGCACACAAAAAATTTCCAGCTGAGTGCATGATAAAGTAAGTACCAGGTAATTGATCAATTTGTAATGAATGACTGAATTGTCTTATCTTTTTTCATTTTTCTTCTTCATTTTTATCATATGTGGCTAGTAAGAGTGCAAGTAAACAATTTTATTGATGAATAATAGATTTCTTAAATAATCAATCTTATAATATTATAGGAGACTAATTTACTTTGAAGAAAACAATAACCAAAAAACTGCGCTAAATAACCTTTATGAGACGAGATGTTCATCCATTTTGTTTGAGGATCTTGGGAAGCACCTTCAAACACGTAGGTCAGAGGTACATACCACTTATAGCTGATAAGAACAAACAAACAAACAAACAAAAAATCAAGCAAACAACACTTTCAATGAAGTTTGAAACAAGGGATGGGTACAATACTGTAATCTATTTATGATATATGGTCTGTTTAGCACTATAGTTGTTGACTCCTGACTAAAGGACTTCTTGAGCCAGTACCACTCTCCATTGACATTGGTGTCACTTTAATATGTCTTATAGCTCAATAAGCAAAAATTTAAGGTGAAGAGAAAACTGTTTTCTGATTGGCTACTAAGATGGGATTACCTGTTTTGTTCTATCACAAAAAGAGGAGTGATTCGGGTGTTATAAGCTAATAAATTAGTGTTCCAGCAGGGCTGTCATTAAAAGCCGACAGGGAGCAGAAACCCATCCCTTGTGATCACAAACAGAAAATAAGTATTTTTGAACTGATTCTAATGTCAATGTCTGGCTAAAAAAGTGTTACTCAATGAAAATCCTGTCTGAGAAGGAGCAAATACCCCATGCTTGCTACAAAAACAATTCAGCTGTTGTCTCAGTTCAACTCTGCATACATCTATTAAATTTTTCACTGACAACCCAGACCAAAAATAAGGGAGAATTCTCCTATACACAGTGAACAACTCAGATGATATAATGAATGAAGAAAGAAGATGACAATAATGAAAAAGATGGTGGTGATAATGGGGATGATGATGATGATGATCGAGGAAGAGGATATTGGAGAGCTAGCTATTACAGCCCTAAACGGAACAAAGACCATAGAAAACTGAAGCAGCAGCGTACTTGAACTGAGATGTCACAGTCACATTGGTGTTGGGATCCAACAGAAAATGTTTTTGTATGGCTTGAGCCTTGTCTGTGTCACCAATGCGTGTGATTGTCACCACAGGAAATCCCATTTGTAATGTCCAAGTGTCCATAATAGTTTTCACATCCATGTTGGCTTTCTGTTATTTTTTATTTCAAAAATAATAAAAAAGAAAAACAGACAAAAATAGGAAAACCTCTCACTTTTTTGTAATTATTTGCTAGAATGATTAGGTAGAAATAGGGGGGCATTAGGGCCTCTGGGGAACTGCAAAACCGGGGAAAAAAACCTCCAAAACTGAAAAACCGACGAAAAAAAGGCAACAAAACATAAAACTGCATGCAAACCTGACAAAACCGCTACATTTTCACCTTTAAAGAGGTAAAAAAGGAAAAACCAAAAACCACATTGATAGAGTTTTCGTGAAAACCGAAAACTGATTTGCAAAAACACGTAAAATCCGCAAACCGCTCTGAACATTAAAACCGAAAAGCTGAACCTTTTAGGCCCAAAAACCAAAAAAGCGATCCAAAAGACAGTCAAAACCGCAAAACCGAAAATTCCAAAGCCCTCCTCTAAAAATGATAAGTGTCTATCAGCAAAGAATGGTTTTTTGGGCAAATTTTTAATTAAGAAAATTTAATTTGTTTAATAAGGTTTGGATATTGGCAACACATATGCATGTATGTATTGTGACATATATGTTGCAGTTAATTTTTGTTTCCAGTAGATTTTTTAATCAGGTAATATTCAACGGCCATTAATCTCAAACAATAAACTAAGGCAAAATTTAAAACTGTTTCAGAAGCAGCTATTCCACAAATAGTACTTGGCATATTTTTCACTAACCAATTGATAAAATGCAAACAAGATGCTTACCTCTCCTAAAGCATTCCAAAGGTCCTGAGTTTCAGCATTCCTATATGCATACTTTCTCAAGTAATACTAAAGACAAAAAGTATATCTCTTTGATTATTTAAAAACTAAAATAACCACGGTTCAATCAATTCACATCTAGTTGTATATAGTACATTTAATTTATTGATACAACTTAGCAGTTACAACACTTTGTCTTAATCAACAAAAAGTACCACAGTATCATAAAACATATCTATACTTACACTAAGACCCTCTTTAAATTTCTCTTTTCCAACAAAACCTTCCAACATTCGAATAATAGAGGCTCCCTGAAAATAGAGCAAGAGATCTCTAAATTGCCTTAAGTTTGTAATGTCATATTTTGAAGTGTGGATGTGAATATTAATGTTGGGAAATATACTTAAATGATGTGAAAACTGCAGATTAAAGTGTGTTGTAAGTTGTGACCATACAACCACAAATATATTGATAGACTTTACAGCCTTTGCAAGCACATAGTTTAGCAACTCAAAATCTTGCTAATTGATCAACAGAGAATTTATTCTGAATAAAGGCTGATAGTTTTGAAAGAAACTGTTTGGGGCTGCGTTGGTGGGAGTAACGAAATAATATGGATATATCAACAAAGTTGAAATGGTAAATTAGCCACCGTAATGATTACAAAAGCTGACGTTTCGAGTGTTAGCCCTTCGTCGCAGTGAATGACGAAGGGCTAACGCTCGAAACGTCAGCTTTTGTAATCATTACGGTGGCTAATTTACCATTTCAACTTTGTTGATAATATTATATCCAGAGAATTTATTCTGTTGACTCTATAAACACTTTTCTGAGAGGGGGATTTGTTTTAGTTAATTAAACACCTCTATAATACAATACTGACAATTAATGGAGTCTCACGAGCATGCAATTATTTATAATCAATTTATCATCAAGACAGAAAATGTAAATTATATTTTAAAATTAAATAATCTATTAATAAAAATGAGTCATTTGCTAATGCCAACCTTGCTGTAGGAAATCCTATCAAATAACTGTTTGATTTTCTTGGGATGGTCAACTTCAACTGATATGGCATGAGAGCTTGCCAATGAGTCAAGAGGAAAAACCCTCTGAAGATCTGACAATAGGAACTGCTCCATCTGTAGAGAGAAAATTTTTTTAAATTAGTAGTCACAATTAGAAACTCATTATTTTCATGATGCTTCATCAACATGTTTGGAAGTTATTAATTTTTATATCAACTGGATTGTAGTTCCTTCAGAGTTAAGAAATTAACATGTGTACTTAAAGAGTCTCGTTCTAATGTGGAATTATTTGCACCTGCATCTACTGTTTCTGCATAAATGAATGATAAAGTAAATCAATCTATTAAACGGTCAGCAAGTCAGCCAGCCAGCCAGACAGTCAGTCTGTAAGTTTGTCATTGGATAATTCATTCTGTCAGTCAGTCAGTCAATCAGTCAGTCTGTCAGTATGTCATTTTGACCATCTGTTAATCAGTCACTGACACTCAATCTTTCAGCCAGTCATTTAGCAGGTCAATGAGCAGGTAAGTCAGTCAGCCAGTCTGTTCATCAGTTATTCTTCAAATCAGTCTGTCTGTCAGTCAGTCTGTCTGTCAGTCAGTCTGTCTGTCAGTCAGTCAGGAAGTCAGTCAGTTACCAACTCAACATTTCTTCTAGTAATTACAAATGGAACAATTGCTTTTAACAGAGGCTACCAGAAATAAAGTGCAACAAGAATAATTTGTTATTTGTGGAGCAACAGTGAAAAAACCCAGCTTACCATTTCCCAATCTGGTTGGGTGTGATTGACACCTAAGTATTCTACAAAACTTGCAAAACCCTCATTCAACCACAAGTCGTTCCACCACTTGGGAGACACAATGTTCCCAAACCACTGAAAGATGCAACACATTTCATTAAGATTAGGAATAAATTTGGTAACTATACAGTCAAGTAACATTGTAACACTACCATGGGAAGTTCAATACCTTCACTTAGTCTTTGAATGACAATGAACTTTGTTAAACATTAGGCCTTAAAATATAAATTTGATTCGAAGTGAATTCTCTGGAAGCAGGGTGTGCCATCAACTCTAATATTACTTAGAGTATATCATGTGGATTTCATCAGATCCTCAATATATGAAAATTAACTGGACAGTTATATGTGATTTTCATTTCATACCTGATGAGCCAGCTCATGAGAAACCACCACAGCAACTCTTTGTTTGTTGGCTTCAGAGGACACACCCTCATTGAAGAGCAGAGCTGTCTCACGATAAGTAATTAATCCCCAATTTTCCATGGCTCCAGATGAGAAATCTGGTATCGCAATCATGTCTGAAAAAAATTTTGGTAATATTGAAAGGATGGCCAGGACTTAATCTTGAGCCCTGGTGTAAATTCTTAGTTTTCATATTCTCAACTATTACTTGAGCAAACAATTACCACAAAATGCCTTCCTGCAGCAGAATAGTTTCATATTCCTACAGAATAAAACCAGTATATGAATTCAGGTCATGTTGCCTCATGTGGCATTGCCCCTTTAGCTAAGTAACCTAGCCTTGCATGGTCATGTGGCCACAGACTGGATTGACTGGCTTTATAAAAATATATTTTGAACTAAAACAGATAAATAAATTTATTACACGACTCGAGCAGTCAGAGGGCCAATAACTAAAATCAACCAATCAAAATGCTCTATTGCCGGTCCAATATTCTCTAAGTATTGGACCGGGCACTGTCCTGAAAGGTCCCGAATGATACCGCACTTGTGTCCCTTTGAACTTCAGTTGTATAATAAATCTCTTATTAACCAAGCTTGCTCGGGACCGTACTGGAAGAATATCGGCCCTCGGTCTTTTTTGTACGGACCTCACTGCGCTTGGTCCGTAATGTCAAGACCTCAGGCTGATATTCTCCCAGTACGGCCCTCGCGCTTAGTTAATAAGATATATGTCACCCCTGTTGCCTTTGTCTGTTAGTACAGTCAGATTCATTCTTTGTTTTTGGCATTTGAAAACAGGGGGGACATATATAATTACACTAATGGGCGAGGTCACTCAGTTTGATTTGGGGCGACTTGACAATGAGCTTACATGAGCATTCACACCAATATTGCATCTTGTTTACTGAAAACCTTATCTATAAAATCTTATTTTAATGTCTTTGTGTTGCTAGGCTATAATGGGCTTTATTATACAACTCAGGAAGTCAGAGGGCCAATAACTAAAATCAACCAATCAAAATGCTCTATTACCGGTCAATGTTCCCTCAGTATTGGACCGGGCATTGTCCCGATTGGTCCCGAATGATACCGCACTTGTGTCCCTTTGAACTTCAGTTGTATAATAAATCTCTTATTAACCAAGCTTGCTCGGGACCGTACTGGAAGAATATCGGCCCTCGGTCTTTTTTGTATGGACCTTGCTGCACTCGGTCCGTACTGTAAAGACCTCAGGCCGATATTCTCCCAGTACGGCCCTCGTGCTTGGTTAATAACATATATATAATGTTAAAAAAAACAGACAAACACAAACCTTGTTTAGGAAGAGGATAACCCAGGTTATAGTATTCCTCATAGTATGTGATGATACCATTTCCAACATCCAGTGCAAATTTTGTTTGGTCCACTTGGGCTGGTGTTGTCCACACTCTGAGCTGTTAAGAAATTCAAAAGTTGGTAGATTTTTTTAGACAAAGTTGTATGTATACCTTTCTCGTGTTTCAGTCGTAATCCCAAAAGGGAGGAAGCATTTTGCAAATGTGGCAATCACTTAGCGCAGTCTTGAGAAGAACTGTTGCTGGTAGTGGTGAATGATGTTTTGTTAACCTCAGCAGAAGTCTGATTATCAGTCAAGTGAAAAAGTTGTGTATAGACAACTCTCGTGCAGACAGTCAGATCACATCATTTCATGTTACCCCTGGTTTCAAACCACTCACTATACTAACACATTTTCACTTGAATGCATTTGAATGCACTTGAATGCTTACTCAAAGGCAGTGTATGCTTATTTTGGGCCATGCTTGACCAAGAAAATATTGCCTTTTCTGGGACAAGACATTATTTTAAGGTTTTAAGGCCACACCAATAATTCTCAAATCTATAATCATAAAACATTTAACAACTGACTCACTGTGATGTTCTTATGCTGTCCAGTGGTGGCATTAGTAAACTCGAAGTCACATACAATAAATGCCAGCAAGTATGTAGACATGGGGACTGACTTCATGAAATGTGATTCTATTCTCCCATTAGACAGCTGTTCTTGTTTAACCACTGGCATATTTGACAATGCTTTGTAGTCTTTCTCATGGACAATCACGGTGGAAAATGTTGCTTTCATGGCAGGCTCATCAAAACACGGTAAGGCTTTGCGTGCATCAGTTGGCTCAAATTTTGTAGTTGCAAGGCGTCTGAAACAAAAAGCATACACTCTGGTTTTATAATCAGGTTGGTGAAGTGATACCAAGGACAGCTAAATTCTGTAAAATATTGAAAGCAATTAGATTATGAACTGGAAGAATCTGTTGCAAGACTTGTATCCCATTTACACCAAAGCTTAAACACGATTTAAAGCTGTTTTGTTAAACACCCTTTAAAAGTGTCTTCTTAATAGAATTGGTAAGCTGCTGAAACTGATGTTTGTCAACTTCAAATTAAGCACAAAAAAATACAAACAACAACAAACATATGAAACATATGTATGAACTGCGGTTATGAAATGTATATGTGCACGATCCTTCGCAGTAAAGCACTATTTGAGCAATAGTGAAAATCAGACCTGAAAAAATTTCAGGCCTGTACAGGCCTGAAATTTTTTCAGGTCTGATTTTCACTATTGCTCAAATAGTGCTTTACTGCGAAGGATCGTGCACATATAAAAAAATACAAGTTAGCAACTACATGAAACCAAGGAAAATTCAGTTTTTCAGTTCTCTGCATGTTTCTGATGTTCACACAGTTAAGTTTAGTTGAACTCAAATGATATATTTTGGTGTGAATAGGGTATCAGTCTTTCCTGCTCTACAAACTCATGAATGCTGTAATGAGAACCACCTGTCACAAAGCTAAAAAAGATTTTTCCTTTTAAATGTTTAACTGGGAAGATATGTTAATTAAGGATTGAAGAAGCACTCAGAATGTAGTGTCAGGTTTGGTATCCGAACCTACGCTTTGCATATGAGACCAAACAAATTACTTGAAATGTGCCATTTAAAGGTGCTACACTTTAAGATATTAAAATGATATACATTAAACAAGCAGTTTCCACTTGTATCCCAAAGACAACCTGAGCTTTTACTTCAAAAACTTCATTACCCATTAAAAAGAAAAAAGGTGCAAAGTAAATGCTTCACCATAAGGAAGCAAGGACATATTTATTGCATACATTTTTATTTAAAGACAAAATATTTCCAATACAATATCATGCTTGCTTTTCTACAAAGATTTCCTCTACATCACATCACTAAAAAATTATTATATTCTTTCCTGGAGAGGTGCATTTATAGCTACCATATTTTAACTTTGTATCAAAAAAAGGTACTCTGATTAAATCAATATCTACAATTTACAACATATGTTAACAAAGAGATGTCAGTTCAAACAAATTTTCTGAAGTCCTTGATATTGGAAAGGATGCATACTGTTTAATAACAAATACATAATAATGTGCAAATAATTATCCAGAAAGTACATACTGAATCAATACAATTTGAAGTTTCATTATCAAAAGTTTATCATATACCGAAAACCATAACAGCAGAGTTATTCCAACTCACTTCCGGCCAGTAAAATGCATAAAAAATAGTGAATAAGAAAGTTGATAACTTTCACACTTTCTTGAAAATAATTACCATCATATCCCAAACTTACCCACCTCGGTTCGCCTTTTTCATTTGTGTACGTACTTATGTACAAGCCATTCAGTTGACTAGAAAATCTCGATTTATAGGACATAACCAATACATACTCAGCGCCAACTTCGAGATCTTTCTCCAGTTCGAACCCAAAGTAATCGTTTTCCGAATATTCAAAGGTCCTTGAAGGGATTTCTTCTCCTGGGGTAGTGGCGTTGGATGTCGCGTTTGCATCGCGTTTGTAAACTTTAGCGTGAGTCACGTTCATTTCCTTAATATGAATTAAAATGCAGGACATGACATCTGATTTTTCCGTGATATTTATTAAGATGGACACGTTTCCTTGAAAAGTGTTTAACTCCAAGTACGGATCTAGGTAGACATTGTAGTGAACGGGACGAATATTTTGGGGTAGTCGGATGTTCTCCCACGGCTTCACAGGTTCTGCTGTGGGTGTCATCACGGTCACGTTGAAAATTGGGCCGGACGCGTTTGTAGATGCGTTCATGGGAGCTGCTGTTGATGTTAACTCCTCAGTCCCTGCAGTTACTTTAGGTTCGTCCGTAGGAACTGGCCTCTCCCCTGGAGCTTTACCTCCCTTTGCATTTTCTTCCAGAGCCTCATTTCTTGCCCGACGGGCGCTAAAAACACCCGAAATCACTGCGAAAAATATTATCAACACAATCGCAAATACAACCAACCCGATTGCTTTCGATCGCGTGACAACAAACTCTTGCTCTTTTTTCTCATCTTCCCCATCCTCTTCGAGTTTCAATTGAAATTCATCGTCTGACATCCTGCTTTTTAGGACTTTTTTTCTCCTTGGAAGAGAAAATCAGCTCGAAAACGACCTTGAGGCAAGCCGTGCTACACTTGCTCTTTGAATTAAATGATACTCCTTAGAAGTAAGACTCTGGTCGGTAGTCATATGCACGGGAGATTCCGGCTTACAGTTCCCTACTCCGCTCCAGCCGGAAGACGAAATTATTCAGGGAGTTTCAGTTTTGTTTCGCCTGTTTACTTCTATTAGGAATCTAAACAATGTGCTGCATGCTGATGGTAGCGAAAGCTAACGGTACGCATGACGATGAAAGATCAGTCGTGGCTAAAGGACTGGAACTGGTTTAGTTCGTTCCATTTGTCTAATCTTTCTAGTAAACATGTGTGAAAGGGGATCGGATAGCATGGTCGAAAAGATTCTAACTTTCGCAACTTCCTGGTTTGGAAGAAACCGTTGAATTTAGAAACAAAAAAATGAGGGGATTTAAGTGAGGAAAAAAAAAGTTTTCCTCGCCTCCGTCGATGTTTCTCCGGTATGCTTTTGGCTCAATAAAGGTGGTGGCGTTTTTCCAATAAGGAAAAATTAAGCGGATGAACCAACAACCACCTAAATCGGCATGAAACGACCGGAAAACCAAATTAGCGGCAAAAGGGAAAAAACAAACAAACAAACAAACGCACGAAGGACGCGAAAGGATTTTTTTTTTTATTGAAATCCTAACATTAATTTGGTTTCTAAACACAACCACTCCGAAATAAATCCTTAAATGTCTACTGTTGCGTAATTAGATTCGTGTATAAAGTTTGGAAGACCCAAAATACATATATCTTATTAGACGTTTCGTTGTGTAGTATCGCTGAGTATTTTTACGAGTTGTGCCGCATTTTGACGAGCCCGTAGGGCGAGTCAAAATACAAATAACGAGTACAAATACTCAGTGATACTACACAACAAAACATCTAATAAGTTATTTATTATCCAACACGCCAAACTGTTATCTCAGTGCGGGCGAATTTCGCGGAATTTCATTATTTCATTTCTCGCGAATTTCGCGTGACAGAAGTATGCGAAGCGGAACGGAATTGGCGCGTTGTTGTGTTGCTGTTTCTATTTTCTTCATTAAATGAAGAAATTTTCTGGTCGTCAAGCTGTTTTTCTTCGTTCGATTCATCTAATGAACTTGGATCTATATTTGACAGCCATTCTGACTCTTCGTCGTCGGAAATATGATTCAAATTGTCCGCCATTTGTTTCTTTTTTCGTAACTACAATCTAATTCTTCGCTTGCGCGATGCGAGAAAACCTGTTTAACCGGTAGTCCACAATAGACGAGTACAAATACCGCGTGATATTTGTACTCCTCTATGGCGTTATTTGTACTCGTCTAGGTGTAGTTGGATAATAAGAGTAGATAACCGTTTGAGCAATCCGTTGCGTCGGTGGTGAAAAAGGAGGGGGACGGGTGTCCGTCCGGGTGTTGCAATATATTAATTTCTCCCTTTAGCCCTAAGCACTTTTGAACTATTTACTGACGTTCAAATTCGGATGTTCCCTTGCAAGATCCATGACAGGCTGTTTGAACTGGGAATACATCATCTAGCAGGGTCGACTGGCTTTTCATCCGAAAGAATGTTGAACAGAGACAACAACCGTTGTCTGTCTTTCATGCTTACGGTATTTTTTAACTAATCTCAGTACATATGCGTTATTAATCAAGCGTGAGGTCAAAATGGCTGGATTTTGGCCAAGTTTTTTTTTTTTTTTTTTTTTGCATTTTTATGGACTGAGACAAAGTCGAGGTCCATAAGATGCGAAAAAAGAACGAGGCTAATATCCAACCATCCAAACGTACCGTTTGGTTGCAGCGTGACATGGTTGTACGACCCTTCTTAAATCTCAGTCAGACAAAAAATAATGGTCTTCGACCTTGAGAAGTACTATGCTCGCCAATATACTCCCCATTTTTCCGAAAAGGGTGTGTCATTTTGACGGTTCAGTCTCGATAAGCAAAAGCTGAACACATGCACCAGTTGTAGAAACACGTCAAAATTCGTTTAACTGCAGAGCCAGACGCCGATCAATCAAATTGTTTTAAAATAAACAAATGACAGCTTCTCTCTAAAGGAATTATTTAACTGCCAAAACCGCATTGTGGCTAGCGTTCCTCTTTCTTACGTACTTTTAAAACTAATGTACGATGCTAGAAAATATAGGACTGAAGACTGCCATTCCAACTGATTTTTGTCATTCTTCTTTCAGTTGGATTCGACGGATTACAGCCTTATTTTTTCATGGTTGACACAGGTGAGGCTCAAATATGTGGTTTACTGTGTCCATTGAAGGGGCATGTCACACAATCCTCGTCCAGTTTGTGGGAAGTCCTACAATGTTCGCTTAAGGGGCTTTGAATCCACTATCAAACTAATCCTTTAACTTGATAAGAAGAAAAATGATAATCTCTCTCTCTTAATTTTTTTTTATATTATCTTGTTTTGAGACGAATAGCAGGACTTTTGACTCTTCACGCTCGATCTCAAACCCTAATTTTTCCAAATGTCTATACATTTCTCAGGCGCACGGTGCAATAAAAACATATCATAATTTTCCTTGCTCTCAACCCTTTTCTGTTTCTTCGTCTATTTAAAATTTCAAGGACATTCGTGAGGCTTGAATAGTCACAAATTATATAACACTTGTCAAATGAAAACTAGACTTACCTCGTCTCGCCTTTTTCGTTTGTGTAGGTACTTATGTACAGGCCATTTAACTGACTGGAAAATGTTGATTTATAGGACATAACCAATACATACTGGCCACCAGCTTCAAGATCTTTTGTCAGGTTGAACACATAATAATCATTTTTCGGATATTCGAAGGTCTTCGAAGGAATTTCTTCTCCTGGGGTAGCGGCGTTGGGCCCCGCGTGCGGATCGCGTTTATGAACTTTGGCTTCCGTCACGTTCATGTCATTGATATGTATCAGTAGATAAGACATGTAGTCAGATTCTTTGGTAACTTCAACCAACGCTGAGACTTTACCTTTAAAAGTGTTTTGTTCCAAATGCGGATCTAGGTACAGATCATAGTGAATTGGTCGAATGTTTTGCGGCAGTCGGATTTTATACCACGGCTCAGGTCCAGTTGGTTCCTTAGTGGGTTTCAATTCGGACGTAGGCCCTTCCCCGGTCGCTCTGACTGGTTTTTCCGTCGTCATCTCTGCGAGCGCGTCTTTTCTCGCCTTTCTGGCGCTAAATACGCCCGCCATTACCCCGACAAAGATGATCAACAAGATCACAATAACTACCAAGACGATTACTTTTGTTCGCGAGAGAAAAAATCCTTCTCCCGACTCCTTTTTCTCTTCTCCCTTCTCTGTCATTGGAACGCCTTCGTACGACATCTCGCAATCCTTGCCGTGTAGGAATCAAAGGGAGGAAACGATGTTCAAGGGGTACCAAGATTTAAGAAGGAGCGCGTCTGTCTGATACCTGCGATACAAATATGACACTTTTGTATTTGTAAAACACTACGACAAACAACAGGTTGTCATCAAGTCGCTTTCTAGCCAATCCGCGCACGAATCCCATACAGCGAGAAACGTTGTCAAGGTTAATTGACAAAACTTAACATCCCAGATTAGGCCAGATTAGCAACTTCGAATCCTTAGATCGTGCAAATATTGAACGCCAAAATTAATTCCGATTACAAATATTTGAAACTTTCAAGGAAGTACAGAGAACGACACTACATCTTGTGGCGTGGCTGACTGAGACGAAATACTCACGTCTCCGAATGTTGAACATCTCCGGTCAAAAACAGACCACTTTACTACTCTGGACATTGTTTTCTTTCCGTCATAGCGACGCAAAAAGGCCATCTCAGAGGTCGAAGCTTCACAACTTTAGTCGCTTAAGGAATGTCGAATAGATAGAAAAGAAACAATCTCGTTGTCACACTGTTTAGTATTAACTGCAGTTAAGTCGTCACGCAGGGGATTGTAGATTTAGCTGAACATTAACCTTTGGATAAACCAGGTGCAGGTGGAAATGAATGCAGGATGGTCGTCTCCTTTGCAAAGTTTCTTTCACTCTAGCCACGCAATACTCTTTTTCTACCACAAAATTTGGCGCTTTTTCGGAGAGCAGTGCTTTGTAACACAAACGTTTATGCTTATTTAAGGGCGGCCCAGGTAAACGCAATAATTATGCACACGTCTTGAAAGTGGCAATATGCAGAGTAAGATTAATCTTCGTTTTAATAAAATCCCCTTCCCTTCCAAACTTCTTCGTGGACGTGCTTGGGTACTTCAAGCCCAGAAGACAACGGCTGCGGAAAAACCCAACATTTGTTTTCACACTCGTGTTCGAATTGTTTTGAGGTGCACATTTCCATGTAAAAGACATATGGACCGTGTCCCTCCTTGGCGAGAGAAATATCTCTAAACTAGAACCAACAAACGTCGCAAAATGATGACTGACTAACAACGGTTACCCCTGGTAACGAAATGTTTTTGACACACAACAGCCAACTTGTTTACTGATATAGCAATGAGAAATTTATTATAATTTGACAACAGAGAAAAGCTTGCATTACACAACCCGTGAGAAAAAGCACACAATGCTGCAACTGAAACTGTCTTAATAGCCAACACATTAACAACAACTCTTTTCAAAGCGATCACATAAATGTAGCCATAATTACCATTTTTTACACTGCATAATATAATACGAAAATCCGTGGACTTTTCAATGTCATCATTTTGTGTTACATTACATACTTACAATATCTCATTGTTATGTTAGTTGCAATTATTTTATCACTAAGTACTGTACAAAATATCGATATCTGTAGATAGCTTTCTTTACCCGGCCCCACCCAACACTGTGACATTCCGATGCGTGAACTTGATCAAACTTGAAATTCTCTTTAACAATATTATATAATACAAAGAAACCCAAGTGACGATTCAGGAAAAAAAAAAAAAATCAAAATCTTCCAAATTTTGCGACTCATTAAATATTTTTATCACCTTGCGAGCAACTAACTAATCCTATAGAAAAGAACTTTTTGCTGGTGCAAAAAGTGAAAGAAATTAATGCCATTAATCGACTGAATGATCACTTGCTAAACTGAGAGAGGAAAACTAAGTTACTCAAAAAAGTACATGTCACAAAGGTCAACAAACAAGACTTCACCAGGGTGAGGTTTAGTTACTGTGCTATCACTTACAGTGAGCTGAGAGTACACCAGCTACACAATCAACCTCAATTGTCAGATGATTTTTTTTTCTTTTACTTTTTGTCTAAAAAAATGTTTAGGATTAGAAGGACAGAAGAATCAAATTTTGTTGTACAGAACGACATGAAAGCTTCCGTGAGGGACGTGTTCCTTTCCAAAAACTCCAAAAGTAATAACTCAGTGGAGCTGAATTTTTCCAAAAGTCTTGCTTTTAATTGGGAAGTGGTGTACTATGAGCTTCCAGTAGATGTCTTATTCCCTGCCCTCGACTCCACGAGGTCAGGATGCTACCATTGTAGGCACTAACTAGTATCCACATTTTAAACCTCTGCTGTGAATACGTTCACACATAGGAATGCACAATGAATTGACTAACAAATATTTACCTAAACCTAATGCTACATATACAGCCAAGCAGTAATGCAAAAGACATGTTGTGATAAAGAATACGCAATATGTTAGACTCAGGTTATAGTGTGGCTAAAAAACAAAAAAAAACATGTCTACATTACTGTACCACTGAGATAAAAATTAATAGTCAATACTATCTGTTTTAATGCTTAGGCTACACAAAGAATATCCCAAATGAATTCACTGTTTTTGTATTTTACACAGTTCACCCACTATTAAGGATACCCTCTACTGCCAATTTCTAGTTTTTAATTATAGCCACCTATGCAGAAAAAATTCCATAGGAATACTGCTGTTCAAAATTCCTGAAAGTAGCTCAAAAGTTCCCTATGCCTTGCCTACCGACAGATTTAAGTCCTTGCAGGAACCTGGCATATCTTATAAGGAGTTACGCTGCAATAAATTTCATTTCAATAATTCAGCAAAACAAATACAAAACAAGCATTTTGGGAAGAACAACAAGGATATATATCATAACTACAAAGAAGATAAGGGAATGCTTGAATCTTGAATAGAGAAATATATACCCGTTACTCAAGGAACTGAAACATAGTAGAAGGATTGAAGAAATTCAAGCACACTATGAGATTGTAATTTCCTGTTTAGTATACAGACAAAAATAAACTGGACTTGATGATATTTAAGAAAAGGTTTCTACTTTACTTACATTGAGAAAAAATCATGTAATTGATAAGTACCTTCATTAGGTCTCCTAAATAAAAACCTAAACTTGAGCATGATAGTTAATACCAAGATTAAAACTGTAACATGACATGACTCTCAAAACTGCTGAACAAGAAGTAATTAGAGGGAGAGCTTTAGAAAATGAAAAATCACAGTTAAACAAGTCACCCAACACTGTATTTGACTCCACAAACATGCTACAAGATACCTCTTATACAAACAATCATGCACTTTAGTCACATTTACTCACATCCAAGGACTGTCTTTTGAGAAATAAAGTCAGTTACATTTCAAATTAATGTAGCAGCTGATCATCCCCTTTCACTTGGGCATTCCTACTTAAGTTCTCAATAGCTTAAATTTTCTGAATCTTTGAGCCAACAATGACAGGATTGTCTTTTGATATCTTTGCCCTGCCATCAGCTTTGTAGTCAAAACTGCAGTCATGTTTATCAGAATATCTGTGGAGGCCACAATAGACATTCCCACATCTGCATTCAAATCCTAAAAAAGTACACATAAATATGTAAGGGTTATATATAAATAATTAAGCACAAAAAAAATAATATAGCACAGAGAAATTATTACAATCAAATCAAAAGGTAGTGGTATCAACTTCCATGAACCATAGACATTTTCCTCATCAAATGTTGCCTTCAAGCACTCGTGTCAAATAATGAATGAGTTCTTGTACTCAGTGATTTTGTGATCCCTTAGGTGCACCTCTCAGTGGTAATTTTAAAGATGGAAATCTTCACAAGCTTGCTGCTGTTGTTGTTTTTGTAAATTTCAATTTCTACTCAGGCATACATGTAACTCTCCTCTTCCTCATCTCTCACTGAGTAACCTGATAAGTTAGTTACTCCAAAGTCTTTGCTAACCGAGGTTTTAAGGTGCGAAGGAGCAGAATGCTCTGATTTGGCCAAATGACACAATTCATCACACTGACAAAGAACAATCAGAGTAAAACAACAATGTTGCAGTGGTTACAGTTCTAGCAAGGTCATGCTCACTGGATTACAAATTACTGGTGCCAAATTCAAGAAAAACATCAAGAAATATATAAAGCAGAGGCTGAGAGGTCATTGAAGCACCTTGGATGTAGAAATTTTAAGTGAATTCTCCCTGATTGGGCCAAAATTTAAGTAAGTATTGTTGTGCATAATTGCCATTATTTCAATGTTGCAACTTTTACAGAATGAAAGCCTTAAGGCGATTCCTTAGTATTGCACTGCACAACCCACTGACCCAGGGGCTGTGAGTCGACTTCAAGTTAGGGCGGAAGAGCCCCTGGGGGCATTGTCTTACAAGACTAGTTCCAAATGGTCGCAGTCGTTCTCGTTCTGATTGGTGCCAGAAAATCTTGTGTTTTTCTTCCCAATCAGAGTGAAGTGTGATTTAGAATCCTTTTGTGTGTTTTAACACGGACCTATACAAGAAGCTCGGTTGCTCACCATGTTTGTTTGGGCCATACGACAGAGCTTTGATCAAGGTGAAAAGTTTCAGTCTGAGAACACAATGTAAGAGAAATCGATCAGATTGTCTGCAAAAATCTCACTGGAAATTATACTAAATACTTTCGCAGGTATCACAAGAGAACATGTTTAAAAGTTTGCGAGGTTCGTTATAAAACACGATGGTTGCAGGCGTTGATATGTTGCTTTAAACGTTAAACGAGATGTAAGCTTAAATCTTTCTAGATGTTTTGTATAATTTGCTGTGAAACTTTGCCAATCCCGTGAAGTTATTTCGTCGCACGGGCCACGCAGGCATGTCAAGAAAGTGGTGCTTATGCAGCCAGTAATCTTCGCTTGAAAAAAAAAGAAAAGCTAAGCGTGAAAATTTTTGTTTATGAGATGTGGGTAGATGACCCTGTACTAAGCTGACATTTACAATAAAGCAAACCCACCCTCTCCATCCAATTTCTTGGTCTTTGGTTTTGTTTTCCCCAATGAAAGAAGCATTGATTCCTAGTGATCAACTTAGGTATTTAATTTGGTCTTCCACAATCGACAAAAGAGATGAAATGACAGTGACAAGGGAACTAGAAGAGAATCTGTGGCCTTTCGAGCTCAAGAATTTGAACACTCTAGGCAGCAGTTGAAAGATTAAGCTCTTTCCAAACCCCTTCAGTAACTGTCCAAAAATATCTCTCCTTCCCACAATGTTCTTGATAAGTTTTTGTTCAGATTTAATTAGCTAACCGGAAACACAGCTAAGCTTTCTCTAAGCGCTTGTTTGAGGTTGTCCACAAACTTAATGTTCTCTGCAACCTTGGCCATATTGTGAAAGACTTTACTACAAAGCGAAGATTAGATTTTGGTGTGCACAGAAAGCTACATAAGCGTAAGCACCAGTTGCTCAACATACCTGCGTGGCCCCTGCGACGAAATAACTTCACAGGATTAGCAAAGTTTCAGTTACAGTAAATTATACAAAAAACCTAGAAAGATTTAAGCTTACATCTCATCTAACATTTAAAGCAACATATCAACACCTGCAACCATTGTGTTTTATAAAAACCTTGCAAACTTTTAAACAAGTTCTCTTGTGATACCTGCGAAAGTATTCAGTATAATTTCCGGTGAGATTTTTGCAGACAATCTGATAGATTTCTCTTACATTGTGTGCTAAGACTGAAACTTTTCTCCTCGAGCAAAGCTCCATTGCACAGCCCAAACAAACATGGTGAGCAACCGAGCTTCTTGTATAACGTCCTTGTTAACACACATGAAAGGACTCTAAAGCACACTTCACTCTGATTGGGCAGAAAAACACAAAGATTTTCTGGCACCAATCAGATGCCAGAACGACTGCAACCATTTGGAACTAGTCTTGTAAGACAATGTCCCCAGGGGCTCTTCCGCCATAACTTGAAATCGACTCACAGCCCCTGCATCTCCCAGGATGTGCACAACCTGTACTGCACATACATGTAAATGGTGCTGTTTTTCAATCAACGGACAAGTTAGACAAGTATGATGTTCTTTTGCTCTTGAACAAGGACGGTAATCTATATTTTACATGTATATTGGAAAATTTTGGTTAAAAAAATTAGGCCTCCTTTAAATTGAAGAAATTGAAAAAAAAAATTATCAAAGGGAAAAAAAGATGTGGCTTGAAGAGCACACAAAGGTTGTTACGCGAGAATACAAATTACAACCTTGAAAGTAACCACCCAAGGAACATTTTGAGTCACTGTTGTTTAAAATCGATTGATTTTTCATCATTTATCAAATTGTTCCCTACTCTCGAGTCTTTCTACCAATCAAGTTTTCTTTAAGTGTTTCTTGCTTCTTCCAGCTACCGCAAAATGTACCATGAACCAATGAAATGCTGTGCAAGATAAGTGCCAGCAGAGGGAAAATTGGGGTAAGTTCGGCTCATTTTATCTTTTAATCAGGCATGGTGACCTTTTTTAAGTTGCATTTTTTGAAAAAGACCTAGTTATGGAACTTAAATGAAGTTTAAAAAATTGTTCAAAACTGGTAACTTTTTTTCTGAGGAATGGCCTTAACTGTTTTCTTTTTCCTTCAAGAGAGTTATTAAAAAAGCAAAATTTATTATGTCTTACCTGTTAATCCTACTTTTTTCCGACACATAAAACATCTATTCCTTTTGGTTTTAGCTTTGTCCTTGCTATCAGACGAAGATGCCTCAGCTTGTGCCTCTGGTTGTCTTAAACTATTATTTTCTTCTCCAACACTACTATTGGAAGATGAAGGACTCACTTCCGTTGTTACACTATCTTCAGTTGGAGGGAGGTGAGAGGTACATGGCTCCTCAGGCAATCCTGAAAGTAAAGAAATGGTTGTTGTTTTATTTTGTTTCTGAGCAGAGGTTGTTCATTGTCACTGAAGGAAATGGCATGACAAGATAGTCTAAGTATGATGCACAATCCTCGCAGTAGAGAGCGCTATTTATGCAATAGTGAAAATCAGACCTGAAAAAAATATATTCATATATTCATCATATCTAATTTATCATCATGGGTTTATTACGAATCAACTTAACGGCCTGCTCCCAGTTGGCTTGTTAGCTCAATTGGTAGAGGGCTGCACTAGTATTGCAGAGGTCAGTGGTTCGAATCCTGTATAGGCTTGATTTTTTTCCGGTCTGATTTTTCGCTGTTGCATAAATAGCGCTCTCTACTGCGAGGATTGTGCATCATATACGTATCAATAACCGCAGTTCAAAATATATGAACTTCATATATTCATCGTTTCTTAGATAGTCTAAGCTGACATTCAGTTATGCAACTCAATTTTGTTTCAGTTCTCATATCAGAAGCCTTTGTTGAAAAGATCAAATTTTCCCCTTTTATTGTAATTAACACAGAAAAGATCAAAATCATGTTCTTGCTTTATTTGCTATATCACACTTCTGTTTTTTCCTCTCCAGGCTAAACTAAGTCACATGATACTTTATTTTTCTTTCAAGGAATGCAAGCATGGCACAAACAGGATATTTTTCCCAAACACTGTTTCATTTTCAATCTTCTACAAACAGAATGTACTGAGTCATACTTCTAGTAAGTACTTAAGCAAACTGGAGTTGTTTTTTGGACATGTGCCAAATTAAAAATAAGCACAGGTTGTTATCTTACAGTGGAACACGTAGATGTATCTACAGTCCATTGTAATACACAGAATATATGTGTGAACGTTGCTAACAAATCCATGTCCATGTTTAACTGTTTTGTTATTATGGTCCTCACAAACATGCATATTCAATATCACGTCTTTGGTTTTCATCTTACACAAGTAATCTCCCTTTGATGCTCTCACCCAATCCATCCAACAAACAAACCACATAAATGACAGTGTCTGCACATATGCAACACCAATTTAGTCATATCAGTGGACTGACCTTTAATACTAAAAAAAATTTTTAAGCATAGAAGGCCTAAAGAGGCTGCAAAGAGGGTCAATGTACTTAGCTTCATGAACAGATTTACAATCTTAACTTCTTCAAACTATGAATATTCAGCAAAAACTGACAGATTTTCAGAAAACAGATATTTGCTGGGGGATTTCTTCAACATGTGCATTATGCACAGGAACTTCATATACTTCAAATAGCCCTTTGCCCTATGCTGTCACCTTTGGAAGAACTTCCATCACTTACTTCAAAAGGGCAAGATTCAAACTCTAAAAAGAAGAATTTATGCTGGCTTGTTGTACTACTGCCCTACTGAATTTATTTCCAGTTACCCCAGAAAATTTTTTTACCTTGTTTGTATCAACTGTTACAGAGTTGTTGACAGATGGAAAAGATGCCACTCAGACTACAATTCTACATTAAGACTTACCTGTTGAGGAACTCGATACAACAGCTGCTGCACTGGTTGTTGGTGAAGATTGCTTTCGCCTTAAAGCATCTTTAAAACATTTTGAACACATACCATCAGTTGAGGAACAGCCATAAAATCCGCAGCCCATGCGGCACAAAGAGGGTTGCTGCGTATCATCTGAACCTCTCTCCATCACACTGTGAAAAAAAGAAAATCATTACTGAGGTTTACTGTACAACTAAGGTGTACCATGTAGAAATAAAACAATGATTGTTTTAGTTTACTATAATTTATGGATAATCCTCCATCCCCAAAAATACATTCCTGAAAAAGAATGCTTGCACATCAAAACAGCTGCAAAAATTAACTACCTCAAGCCAAAAAAGTGTATGCCAATTGAGTGTCAAGTCCTATTCTTTATATCTGGACTCATTAGAAAATATTCAGCAACAAATCATCTACTGTACAATGTATTTCCCCTTTACATCCCAGAAAGGAAGGAAATTGAGAAAAAAAAAAATGATTATTTCCTTCTCGTCGACAGAAAAAAAGGAAAAAATAAGTTTGAAGTCAACATAACAGCCAAATGTTCATGCTGTGTAGCAGTAAAATCTTCCCATAGCAAACATGCGAGTGTTCAATGATATCTAAAATGATTGAGTATGCATGACTGTCCCTTGGTCACTGAATGTCACCTGACACAGATCTTAGTTAAACTTTGAGAGCAATTTGATACATGACTCAATTATCAGACACAAACTCTAAATATCGAATACAAACAAAGAAACCTGTAAAAATTCTACCTTAGCCTAGCAACTTGTACCAAAAGTTCAAGAGACACAACAGAATTTCAGATAAAGAAGAGTTGCAGGCGTTTCTCATTAGGATCTACTCTATGTTGATGGCGTGATTTAGAAAATTCTGGCTATAGATAAATTTCTACTCATCTATTTCAGTGATAATTACAAGCATGTTTGGACCCACAAATGGAAAATTTACCAAATTTTTGGCTTGCTCAGTAGAATGCATCTTTAATCTCTACACAGAGTGATGTCTAGAATGATATCAATTCACTGTAAATTGTGTTTCTTCAATGTTACAACTGAAATTATACTAGTTATAGAACAGACCACCACACAAAGCAAAACACAACATTTCAGGTAAACATTACCACAGCACTGATACTAATATACATTTAAACAAATTTATAACAAATTATAATATATGCAGTAGATGTATAATGAAAATAAAATCAAGAACCTGGCTCTACTGATTACTGAGTATGTTTTTAGGTAAGCAAAAAATAATAAAGTGCAGTTAAACAAGAAACTCCTCACACTATCCTCATCAAATACACAACTCGTTAAATAGCTAAGCAATAGTGTAGCTGTATGTGAATATTTTTCACGACGAAAAATGTCCCAAACAGAAAGGCCATGAATGTTAATTTCAGCTTACTGGTTATTAAGAACATATCTGAATTGATCTGAACTCTGTTGTGTAAGTAGCACTTTCTAAGGTTTTTAAGTGCTACTTACTAAAGTTAAAGATTGAGGCAGTTCACAAAAATATAGCTCCAATAACCACATGCTTGAATATAAATGTATTAGGGGTTATTCGAAAGACAAGAAACTATCGACGGTAAGTACCAGACGGAACGCCGTCGATATACGTATGTAGTCTTCTGAGTAGCAAAGATTTGTTCACTCCCGGAAGACCAGAAATTGCACAACGAACCAAAGACACTAATTTCTTTCGGGCGACTGAAAATTAATACGATAAATGTCAAACAGTCTCACTAAATGCTTAAGATTTCATTTCACTCTCAAGGTTGATGTTCGATTTCAAATATCACCAAGTCGGAACGCTGGTTTAGAAAGAAAAGTTCTCTGCGGAAAACGATAACACCTTCATCCCACTCCTCAGTAAAGAAAAACTTGTAGAATCGTATCCTATCTGAGTAATTAACGAAAAATTCCACCCAATGTAAAAATCTTAAGGTAAAACACTGAGAAAACATAAACGAAGGATAACTTCAGATGGCCGCCATGTTTGCTCAACATAAATAATTTCTCGGGTTCTCTTATGGGTCGTATATGACGCGACGCCATAAAATTAGACTCTCGCGTTTTCAGATACCTACAATTCTCATGAAACACTCCACCATACCTTTTTTAGCGATCCTGTAGCAAGAATTGTCAATTTTATGATAGAAACTTAACAAATGCCAAGCACATTACGAAAGAGATAGAGAACAGCCGAAATATGAAAGCTGTGCAAAAAGCGTACGGCGTGAAATTTCCGGCAAGGTTTTGCTTCTGACGACATAACTTGAGTATCATGGGGGAACTTAAAATAAAACGAAACTGAAAACAAATGGAAAGGGCCTATGCCATGCATTTCTATTGTGCTGGCTTTTTCTTTCATATCGTTCCGTGAGACCTGTTTCATCCAGTCCGCTAAATCCAACGCAACCATGACTCAGCCGGCCGAGAATCCCGCCGGTCTTAGAAGCTCTTTCGCTTCTTCTTCGCTTCCATTTAAGCCTGGTTTAGTTTACAACGAAGAGCAATACATAACCTAACGTTTACAGTTTTCAGTCAAACCACAGGCCTATAAAAGCAAGGTTAAAACAAAGATCTTGAAGAATGTTCTGTACAACCACAAGCCCTCGGTCACGCGTGCTATGCATGGGGAGGGCCGACATAAGCGCCATTTGTACTTTGTATCACATAATTCAACTAGACATAACAGATTTCAAACTGCCCAAAATGAAGGTTTTCAACATTCCACAAAGCCTGTTCTTTCAAGATCAAGGTTGCTATCACAGACTGCTGACAACAAAAGCTAAACAAATATGGCTCGCTTTTCTGCCAGCGCCCTGTGCGAATTTTGAACTTAGGCGAAAGATATCAGTAATTATTATCATCTCACTAATAAATACTTTGAGGATGCTATTTACTTACCAAAGATTCGGCGCTAAACGCGAAAAAATATCCCCTAAAATCGTGGACGTTTGCCTTCGTACAATTCTTGCTCCCGGAAAATGAAGCGATTTCCTTTTGTTATGAGTCTCTGTGACGTCACAGTAATTTAGCTAAAAGTGTCAATCACTCCCAATTAGCCGCATGTGATTGGCTACTTCAACCGAGAGCCTTCATTTAACCATGGGCGACTAAAATTAATTCACAAACAGCAGGCCACAGAAACGAAATATGACTGCAGCATTATGATCACATGCACTCACTCAATCTAGAGAGTTCAATCATTAACTTTTCAATAGAAGTCCGCCAATATTTTTCTTATGATCTTTACATTCATGTCTTTGCGTGAGAAAATTACTTAAGGTATTCAAAAGAATCTACGACTTTTGACAAAGTGTGTTTGCCATGAAATCAGTGCTTTTGATTGCAGAACACGTCACGAGTGGCTGCCGGAAGTCACGAACATCGTTAACTCTACCTTACTGACTTTCACGAACTATCAGATCAGACGATGACGTCACAATATGCGTCATTCCTCGAAAAGGCGGTACTCATATTCGATCGACGGAAGCGCGTTTAATTGAGATAAGCTACAGTGTATTCAATACGCTTGATTAATATAAACATTGATAAACTTTCGGTCTGAATAAGATCAGAAATGGTTCCATTATTTTCTGTGCTGTTATGAAAAAGTAGGCGAGAAAATCGTTCAACCAGTAAATGCAAAAATTAGCTACCTCAAAACCCTGAGTAACATTTCTTTTTTGGGAAAATTGCTGATCTTTTTGGTCAAACGATCGCTGACTCGAAAACTGATGCTGATTTGTCATTTACAGTAATTTTTTCTTTTTTGGGTTTCATCTCTTTCTCTAAATGTAAGGAGTAGCTCAAAACGTTCTGGGAATTTTCGGGTTTTTTATTCTTGCTGATAAAAAAAAAAAATTAATGTTAATAATAAACGCTTATCCCACTTAGCTATGAACTGAAATATTTTCCTATACAGTAATCCAATTTATTTAGCGTATGAATCAGATGAACATTCACGATCGTATAGCATAGTGAACTGATCATCTGGAGTGTAACAATAGCAATCTTTCATGATAGTTCGCCGAAGTGTGGTAGACTTTTTTGGATCAAAGTAATGTGAGGTCCTTAGCCGGAGTCCCGTAAATTGGGCCATGACGAATTTTTTCAGATAGGAGTATGATTTTCTTCGAGTCTTGTGCTTCGATATCTCGGTTTTTGTTCAGGGAGGGGGGTGTGGAGGGCGAAGGTTGATAAGGCAGGGAAAGTCGTTTCTTTTCATCGATTACCTTTATTTAATGAACCTGGGGATCCAGTAAAAGGCTGCCTTTTGTAACCAAATTTTCTTTACTCTGCATTTTATTACTAAAGCTTCTGTTCCAAAATAATCCTCGCCTTTAAAACACCTAGTACAGCCAATAATAATAATAATAATAATAATAATAATAATAATAATAATAATAATAATAATAATAATAAAGATGCAGAGGGTAGTGCTCTCGGGCACGCTGAATATTGCCCGGACTTTCAAGGTGGCAGTTTGACTTCCTGTTAGGAGGACCGTAGACACAGCGGAAAAGCTTTTTAGGATTAGTTAATGTACATTTATTTTTTTACTCCATGGCTCACAGGTTACGGTTTTCGCCCTGTGCTGCCTGATTAGAATGTAGCATTCAGTTGATTTCTCTGCGACATAATTATAATAATAATAAAAATAAAATTGCAGGGAAGGGGGGCTCACTTGTCGGTGCCCTGAATAGAAATGCTCGTCGTTATTTTGCAATTCACCTGCCTGGCACAAGACACTAATTAGCTATTATGAAAGTCAATATAAACAATAGTTTTATCATACTTACCTCGCGTGTAGCATTAATTTAGTCATTGTGAGAGTAAAAAAAAAAAAAAAAAAAAAAAGAAAAAAAAAAAAAGAAAAAAAGAAAAAAACAGCAGAACTTTACGTTAATTTAACTAACTTGTTGCACGCGATAATTGACATCTGTTCGCTGAAGTTTTGATCTTCACTGAAAATTTGGACGGATACGAATCGACCCGCAGGTTAGGTACAAACCACCACAAACTGGGTACAAATCGACCGAGTACGTCCGTGTGTACGAACTGATTGGACACCTAGGCAGCGGGGCTTCAACTGGTGATATCCCATGCCTCTCCCAGCTTCAAGGCGCTTGCTAATCCGCGAGATACGCAAAAAAACAAAAACAAAAAAGAAATGGTCCGTTCGAAAGAGAAAAAGTTGGCTAATTCGAGAAAGAAAGGACTCATTATAAGTGAGTTCGTCAGTCTGAAATAAACGCATTCAGTATTGAAAAAACCCAGGCGCTCCGCTAAACATTTATTTAGGACAACAAGTATAACATGGTTAACCTTTCGTTTATTTACTGAATTATACTACAACTCCTTGGGTATAACTAGTGACTTTTCATTCATTTTTGTGCAATATGCTAAGAAATGAAACTCAGTCTATTCTGTAGTGAGTAACTATAGAGAGTCTCCACTTCAAAACAGCTCATCAAGCTGTGAGTCTGGTCGCCGATGAGACGGTTTCTCAAACTCAAAGTCCGCATTCCACTTATTACTGGGCGAGGATTTTATACTCTGGAGGTGAAAAAAAAATAGCAAAATGTCTCTGACGACTTTGTAGTAAAAAGTACGCATACGGGACCAAATATCCCTGCTGACAGAGCTTTTGTCGGTTTCTGCGACACGAGGTCACTAAGAGCAGTGGTGGCCCCGGACCCTTGGATGGGGTTTCACACCTACCTCCCTCCAGCATACCCATTCCTGACCGACTTAGTAGAGCGACACAGTCTTGTTCAAGAACATTAAAAAACGATCTCGACCAACGATCGAAACCAGGGTTCAAAGGCATGGTTTCATCAGTAAAACTTACCGACTTCCGCTTCGTCTTTGAATCTTTTCCGGAATTCGATGTTGCCCATAAATTGGCGACTACAACAATATTATAACAATGAGTACACAAACGAAAGACAAACGAACGAATGAAAGTACGTACATGCGTAAATAACGAGTTAATGAGCCGTGTAAAAAAGGTTTGAAGGTAACAAGGGATAAACAAATATGCAAAAAAAAAAAAGAAAAAACGTGCAAAAACTGGTAAAATCAGTTTCAACATTCCAGAAACATGCATTTTGTTATCTAATCATTTGAAGAGCAAATAGAATAGCTCGTAGCAAAATATATAACACTGTTTGGCCATGTCTCACAGAGTGTCAATGCAAACCTGAATCAGTGGAGGCTCTGCGTTTCTGTTTGGATTTGGATCCCGACAGGGAGGACCTAACTACTTCATCTTCATCTTCATCATCATCATCATCATCATCATCATCACTCTCATTTAACTGAGCGAGAGTTTTCCGGGGGGACTTTTTGCCATTGGAATCTTTTGACGAAGCAGTGGAAGAGAAAAAGTTGTCCAGGCTGCTAACTATTGATTCACGCTTTTGTGGCGCTGGAGCTAAAAGAAGATTAAACTGAAGGTTAGAAAACAAAAAAAGAAAATACGAGGAAACGAGAATTCAAGACAATGATTGACGGCTGTTTCCCATTTCGGGCAAATTAACCGTGTTTCTCCAAGGAGTGATAAACACATAACGTCTTCTTATAATATTGATACTATATTTTACAGCCAATAGGTGCTGAAAATATCATCAGTTGGAAATTATCAACTGGAGGCTTTTCTGTTGTAACAGTAACAAATTCTCGGACCTAATTTACAAAGAAATACACAGCAGTTGGAGGGGAGAATGACCCACTCGATTAGAAGTTTTCGTCGACCTCTGGCAGATGTCACGGAAAATAAGTAAACGGAACTGTTTAAAAACAGTTCTTCAACATCACGACTGATTTAGATGATGATCAACAAAACGAGGAGTATTCCAAATGCCAAGAAAATACATAGTTCAAATGCGTACACACTGAAGATTTCAAGTCGATACAGTTAAATATATCTTATTAACCAAGCGCGAGGGCCGTACTGGGAGAATATCGGCCCGAGGTCTTGACAGTACGGACCGAGCGCAGCGAGGTCCATACAAAAAAGACCGAGGTCCGATATTCTTCCAGTACGGTCCCGAGCAAGCTTGGTTATAAATAAGAGATTTATTATACGATTGAAGTTCAAAGGGACACAAGTGCGGTATCATTCGGGACCATTCGGGACAGTGCCCGGTCCAATACTGAGTGAATGTTGACCGGCAATAGAGCATTTTGATTGGTTGATTTTAGTTATTGGCCCTCTGACTGCCCGAGTCGTGTAATAATATAGGAGAATTGACTGTGAGGAGATCTTTGTATTAACCGACATCTGTATTTAAATTTGTGAGTGGAAAAAATTTAAGGAAACATTACTTTCAACTTTGCTCATCAAAATCTTGTATGGTGAAAAAATAGAGAGCTGTTATAAGATTTCTGCGTAGTTCTTCATGAGAGTTTCTAAGGACGTCATAAAAGCTGTTAAAATTACATGGAAACTTAAAATCACCCAGCGGTGAACTAATCTAAGAAAGGAAGCGAGTGAGGTTTAGGACAAAAAAAAAAGATAACACAGATAACACACACAATGAGTTAAGTATCAAAAGCTTTGTCCCAACAAAAGAACTTTCCCTTAATTTTACTTACTCGTGCTTGCAGATGATTTCCGAGTAAGACTGGGACGAGCTGGTTTTTTATCACTACCAGGGGTCTTGGTCTTTCTACCTGTCACGATTACGTCATCGTCATCACTTTCTTCCTCTGAGCCCACAAGCAAACTGGATTTCCTTTCACTCGAAGCTCGGGAATTCCTCGCTTCTCCGCTGTCACCACTCCCACTGCGATCTAGACTTGGCTTTTTGCCACTTAGGGGCCCCTTAGATAGTGACAGACCTGGTCTCTGAGGGGCTTCCTCCTTATAAGAGTCTAAAACTTCCCTTGAGCTGGACGCAGCAGAGCTTATTGTTCGGCCTGACCGCTGAGTAGAAGGTCGCTGTTGATTGAAACCTGCGTTTTGCGGTCTACTTGATCGAGAGACAACTGCGTCATCGTCATCGCTGTCTTCCTCAGAGCTCACGGGCAAACTGGATCTTCTAGAACTCGAAGCTTGGAAATTCCTCGCTTCTCTGCTGTTTCCACTCCCACTTTGATCTGCAATTGGCCTTTTGCCACTTAGTGGCCTCTTAGATAGTGACAGGCCTGGTCTTCTAGGGGTTTCGTCTTTACTGGAATCTAAAACCTCCCTCGGGCTAGACGTGGAAGAGCTTAGCGGCCGACTTGACTGCCTAAGAGAAGGCCGCTGTTGACTGAATCCTGTATCTAGCGATCTACTTGGTCGAGAGACAACTGCATCGTCGTCACCATCATCCTCATCGCTGTCTCCCTCAGATCTCACGGGCACACTAGAATTTCTTGAATTCGAAGTTTGGGAATTCTTCGCTTCTCTGCCGTCACCACCCTCACTACGATCTAAGCTTAATCTTCTGCCACTTAGTGGCCTATTAGATATAGACAAACCTGATCTCAGAGGGGCTTCGTCTCTACTGGAGTCTAGAACTTCCCTTTGGCTAGACGTGGAAGAGCTTAGCGGCCGGCCTGACTGTCTAAGAGAAGGTCGCTGTTGACTAAATCCTGTGTCTAGCGATCTCTTTGGATGGGAGACAATCACTTCGTCCTCGTCGTCCTCATCATCGCTGTCGACGATCTCAAAGGTTTTTTTAATCGGTTTTTGTCTGATATCTTCCAGTATGGAATCACTGAGGTGTTCGCTAGACCTCTTTTGAATCGAACTCGATCTCGATGGACTAGTTACAACAGCATCATCCTCCTCGCTGTTTTCTGAGATGTTTGCGAATCGTGGAGCTGTGATCAAACTCCGCCTTGAACCTTTAAGAGAAACAGAAAGGTAGCAATGATCAAACAATACCCAGTTGACAAGGTGTATCACGTGTAAAATTCCGTGGTGAGATATGAGTTGTTGAAACTTTGCAGAAATAAATATTTCGTTATTCATTTCACCTCCCTGGTCCCGTACAAACCAAAATCTACATGACTTTGTTTTCTGCTAATACTTGATAGATAAAATGAGACTGTAAAATAACAAAAACAAATAACATCTATGGAGCAACAAGTGTACTAGTGTAGGCTTTTCAAATCTCCATCTTTTATATTTTTCTTATAGCTTTCAGGGTAGTGCATCACCATTTAAACATCAAAAAAAAAAAAAAAAAATACCACGACAAGACATTTTCTGATGTTTCTCGCAGTATCACAAACTGTTCAATTATGCAACGACGAACGTATATTAAACGGCAGCTCATAGAAAGCTCATTAGCATAAATGATTAGACGACGGAAAATTAAGATATGAGCCAAGTGATTATTCGTATGACTGTGAATATATGAAAATCATAAATGTAAACTGAGAAATGAGCATTCAAATGATCTTTGCAGTAATGAAAACTACTTGACTAGAAGAGTAATGAGACGTCAAAAAAAAATTCAGGCCTGTACGGAATTAGAGCCCACGACCTCTGCGATACAGGTGCAGTGCTCTACCAACTGAGCAAACCACGCTAACTGGAAGCTAGTCGTTATGTTGGTTTACAATAATATTATTTATTACTATACCAATTAATCATTATTATTAATTATTATCATATATTAATCGTGTTTAAACATGAGAGGAAGGAGGAATTTGATGCGGATGAAGTTTGATGGGAGCATTTTAGATTAACAAAAACGCTGTGGGTAGCATCATTGCTGATGTTTCCGAAGTGGAAAGAATAACTGTCAGTCTTGATTGCCATCAGGGTGGTTATTAAGCAACATTAGCACTGAGTAAAGAGGAGAAGCAGTGAGTATGTTCAGTCATCTTTCCTCCGGATGTAAACATACCCTCCTCCTCGTCTAAAAGACTTTTTTCCTCTTCGACATCCTTCTTCACGGGCTCTTTCTTGGCTTCTTTCATTTCGCGTGGTTTCTTTAGTCCTTTCTCGTTTCTTTCTTCAAAAGTTTCAGAGTTCAGCTGATCAGAGGTAATTTCCTTGTTTTGAGTTTCCGTTTTATTTTTTGCTGATCGCCCGATCACAACAGCATCATCATCAGAATCAGATTCAGTCGGATTGTGTGCAAGTGTTGATGTAACATGTGCTTGATCACCCGACAGCCCTGATGGTGCAAGTGCATTATCACGTGCAAGTGAAAATATTTTTACAGGTGCAAGTTTTACTGGTTTATCAACAGAAAATACAGCTGATTCCAAGATCAATCGAAGGTTAAAGGCGCCAAACCCCCTAAATCAACTGGTTACTGGCTCTACTACTCATAATAATAATATTTTATGAGGGAACCCGACTAGCAAAGGCGGTTTTCAGTTGGTATTAAATAATTAATTGGTTATGTAATTTAAAAAAAAAGTGAGTAAAAAGTATAAGATGCACCTTATTTCTAAAAAGAGTCAAAATCTTAAAATATGAAAATAAATAGAAAATAAACGTATCAATTACTAAAAATAATTTTTTTCCATGTTTGCCTGAACCAAAAGTAAAAGCCTCGTACCAGCGAAAAAAGTTAACGCAGAAACTACGCTTTGGAATATAAAAAGTACCTGGCGCTTACGCCTGACTACCAGTTACTACTGAGGCTATTGTCACGACGAGCAAATACTAACCCGTTAAACTTGATCTCCTCAGACCTGTTGTAGCCGGTTCTGGGTGTCGTTTAGTGCTGGACGATCTAGTTACTAGACCTTCATCAGAATCGGGCTCAGAGTCGCCGAGGTTGTGACTGGAACTGAGAACGAGGACAATTTTAGCCCTTAATCACTACTTAATAAGTAAGACGTATCTTAATAAGTGCAAAGACTTCATAAGGAAAGTTCTTTGATGAACCTAAACCAACTTGAGTTTATATATGATAAGTATATATTAAAACGGTGGGTAGCGTTAAAGGTGATTGGTTACTCAAACCCCGAAAATCCTTTGCTATTCACCTCCGAGCAACGCGCGTAGGATTTGCGCCTGAAAATATTGTAATCGTTTCAGGAATAAATGTGCTTAAATCACCTTTTGCGCAATATTACCTCACAGATAATCACCACTAGCCACCTCTTCTTTGGTAAATAGCTATCAATTATAGAATTGAATTCTCAAAACTACCCTCCAACTGCTTTACCTTCCTCTCGTTCTCGTATCACGTGACGTAAGTTCGTCTTCTTCAATATATCCCAGGTGCTTTTTTCTTGCTAAGTGCGCCCTCATTGCTGATTGGAGGGCCACGGCAGCGTCATCTCGATCTGTAAATTCCAGTTCTTTATCAAGCTGTGCAATATACTTATTACGTGCCGCTTGTCCGCGCAAGGCAGCTTGAATCTGTGTTATTGCCTACAGAATAGTAAATGTCAAAGAAGTTTCAATGTAATTAGAAAATATCCGAGCCCCAGATGGGACTTGAACCCACGACCCTCCGTGATCTAGTCGAATGCTCTAACCACTGAGCTACTGAAGACTCTAAGGTGAGCAAGGGTCAATTTGTGGGTCTCGACTGGAACCGCATCGCGCGGCTACACAGCCAAGTATTGGTCAGCGCCTGTGAAACTCACTAACAGCATCACGCCGTCACATTAGAGCATATCAAAGAAGTTTCCTTGTAAAATTGTAAAGGAACAGCGACGATTGTTGCGCGGAAAGTTTGTGAAATGTGTGTGGAAGGAGGGCCCTTTTTGTCTCCCATCTCAGCGGCTTTCTTTTGCACGTGTAAAAGTGCAATTGGACTGGGACGAGAGGCGAAAGATGGCGGTCACGCCGAAAATGTGCTCGTAGTATCTTTACAGTTTCGCAGCCCTAGTGGTGGTTAAAATATATTTAACAACCATTCGCAATGCCTGACGAATCATCGAACAAGAAAGGAGCCGTGGATAAAGGCAGAAAACGAACAAGGGAAGGCAGCTCTCAAACAGACGAGGAAGACGAGTTCGATCAACATCACAAACATGGATGCAAAAAGTGCCTCGAAACAACAAACTCGAGGCTCTCCGGTATTGAAGAGAAACTCAACATGCTATTAACTGTACTTCCCGAGTTGGAAACTTATAAAAAGAGGATTACTCTTCTTGAAGAAGAAAACAAAACCCTGCAAACGAGCTTAGAGAACTCGCAAGCAGAGATAGAAGACCTAAAAGCCATTGTTCATGATGTTAATTTAAAGCAAGGAGCAGCCGACACCTCCAGTGAACGCATCAAGAGCGATCTCAAAGAGCTACATCGCCGACATGTTAAACTCGAATGTCACAGCCGTAGAGGAAATATGAAATTCTTTGGAATAACGGAACGTGAAAACGAAACAAACAATGACACCGAACTCGCCCTAAGAGAATTCATGCGTACGAAGCTAAAGATCCTTCCAGTCGACGAAGAAAACATTCACTTTGACAGAGTCCACAGAATTACTTCACGCCGTTCACAATCAAATCGAAGTCTTCAACCGCGACCTATTATAGTTAGGCTGACGGATTTTCAAGATAAATTTTTCATCAAATCCTATATCAAAAATCTTCCAAGGGGTACCGGATTTGGAGTATCCGACGATTTTCCCAAAGAAGTTGACGAGGTAAGGAAGGTGTTATATCCGATCCTAAAGGCGGCCAAGCGCGATAAGAAGACTACATACTTCAATGTCGAAAAGCTGATCATCAATGGTGCTCTTTACCGTGGCGAAGAAACATCCCAATTTCCTTTCTATGGGCGTTTCATGGACAACTAAGCTGAAATGAACGCTAAAACTGTAGTTAAGTTGAGTTTGTTTTTCTTTTTTTTTTTGTACGGAACCACCTATTTGAGAGCTGCGGCTTTTCACTTCGATATCCAGTCAAAACGCCGCACAAAGCTTTAGGTAAGTCTTTAATAGTTATGTGTTTCTGTATATGTTTCCGTAAGTGTTTTCCTTTTAGCTTTATCTTCTGTTATGTTGATCAATTTTGTTTCGATGTCAGCGAAGTAATAAGAATCAAGCCTTTTCATAAATATCAACCGCACTGTGAGCCGCATAGTTCTAAGACAGCTACTTTCCTTATTTTTTTGGATGCCTTGTCTATCTTTTCATTAGAAGCTAAATGTATAAGCTGCTATCACTAAACGTTAGAGGGCTAAACAGTTCGAGAAAGCGAAGACAAGTTTTTCGTTGGTTGCATCAACAACAATCGGATATAATTTTCTTGCAAGAAACTTATTCCTTGCCGGAATCTATCAAAAGATGGGAAACAGAATGGGGAGGTAAAATCGCGTCCAGCCACGGCTCCTCCCATAGTAGAGGAGTTATGATTTTATTCAAACCCCATCTTGACGTTGACTTGGAAAAAATCACTACAGATAATATTGGCAGATGTATTTTAGCCGAGACTATTATTGATGGTACCAAAATAGTTCTGGTCAATATTTACGCACTAAATGATGCAACCCAACAAGTTGTTTTCCTCAGGGACGTGTCAAAAGAATTTCTAATTCCTTACGCCAACGACAACCTGGTGCTGGGAGGCGATTTTAACTGCACAATTAGCACTTTAGACAAAAAAGGCGGTAGACCGGTTGATAGTAAAAAAGCTTCCATCAACGAGCTTCAGTCGTTAATCAAAACACACAGTTTACTTGATTCCTGGCGTTTCAAGAATCCAGATCAACCTGGCTTTACATGGGCTAACCCGTCAATGAAAATACAGTGTAGACTTGACTACTTCTTTATTTCAAAACAGTTAAAAGATCGGGTAAAAGAGTGCAAAATAGTTCCAAACATTTATTCAGATCACTCCGCCGTCGATCTTTCCGTGTCTTTTAGTGAAAGTGAGCTCCCTCGAGGACCAGGGTTCTGGAAGTTTAACAACTCTTTGTTGTTAGATACTAATTACGTGGAACTGTTGAAATTTAAAATTCCCATGTTTGCAAAAAAGCATGAACAAGTCAACGACAAAGGGTTGTATTGGGAAATGATTAAAATGGAAATTCGTGCCTTTACAATAGCTTTTTCAAAGAAGAAAGCTAAACGAAAACGTGACGAAGAATCAATTCTTTTGTCGGAAATGATAAAATTGCAGACCAAACTCCGGACGTCATACAGTGATTCCCTTAAGGCCGAGCTGGAGAGAATAAAATTCAAGGTTTCTAAAATTGCGGGTATCAAGACACGAGGAACAATCGTGCGCAGTAGAGCGCGTTGGTATGAGCATGGTGAGAGAAATAGTAAATATTTCTATAACTTAGCTAAAAGGAACCAAAAAAAGAAGCATATAACGTCCTTAGTTAACAACGTTGGTGACAAAATCACAAACCCGAAGGACATCCTGGAGGAAGAAGAACGTTTCTTTAAGGAGGTTTATACATCAAGAAATATGGACCCCAACTGTCCAACTTTCAATGAGTTCTTTGAAACAGAAAATGCATTATCAGAAGAAATCGCGAAAACGTGCGAAGGTGTCATGTCTATCAAGGAGTGTGAAATTGCGTTAAAAACTATGGAAAACAACAAAACTCCCGGCACAGATGGGCTTACGCCTGAATTCTACCGCTACTTTTGGAACTTGCTCGGTTCATTTATGGTAAATAGCTTTAATTACGCTTTTCGAAACGGTACTCTCTCCATCTCTCAGCGCCAAGGAATTATTTCCTTAATTCCGAAGAAGAAAAAGAATACCGAATATTTAAAAAATTGGCGACCTGTATCTTTATTGAATGTAGACTATAAAATCGCAACGAAGACCATCGCTCTGCGTTTGGAGAAGATCTTGCCGAATTTAATTCATCCTTGCCAATCTGGGTACGTTAAAGGAAGGTTCATTGGGGAAAGTATCAGGTTAATAGCAGATACAATGCATTTCACAAAAGAGAAGAATATTCCAGGGGTAGCCGTATTTTTAGATTTCGAGAAAGCGTTTGATTCGATTGAGTGGAATTTTATTCAAAAATGCCTCGAAACGTTTAATTTCGGTCTTGATCTCCGACAGTGGATAAAAGTGTTCTATACAGATATCTCTAGTTGTGTTTTGAATAACGGGTACGCCTCAAAACATTTTCATCTAGAACGCGGAGTGCGTCAAGGTTGCCCACTTTCCGGCACATTATTCATTATTGCTATTGAGCTACTCGCGCAAAGTATTAGATGCTCAAAAGAAATAAAAGGTATCACAATAGATGAACATAAAGAGGTCAAACTTTCGCAATATGCAGACGACACAACTGTACTTCTGTCTGATGTTCAATCAGTGTCAAAGTTATTTGATTTATTATCACTTTTCGAAAGGTGCTCTGGTCTAAAACTAAATCAAACAAAATCTGAAATGCTATGGCTTGGCTCTGTAAGCCACAGAAAAGATTCTATACTTGATCTTCAAATGAGCGGTGAGCCAGTTTACGCGCTTGGAGTGCATTTTACATATGACCTAGAAATGTCTGAAAAGAAAAATTTTTTGGACAAATTAGATTCTTTAAAGAAAACATTGAACATGTGGTCCCAAAGAGACCTCTCCATCGTTGGTAGGATAAATATAATTAAAACATTGGCACTTTCAAAACTTGTTTTTATCTGCAGCGTCATGTGTACCCCTAAAGACTTCAGTAAAAAAGTAAACAGGATCGTGTTCGACTTTATTTGGAATCACAAACCCGCCAAAATAAAAAAGACTACCCTTTTCAAGCAAAAAACAGCTGGTGGCTTGGACATGAAGGATTTTTCTCTCTTTGATAAAGCACTAAAGTTAAACTGGGTAAAACGGTTATGCTCTAACTCGGATGCTCCATGGTAGTACATACCAAAATCCCTCCTAGCCGATGTTGGCGGTACAGAACTGTTTAAATGTAACTATGATTATAATCTCCTTGACCTAGACAACCATCTTCCTCCTTTCTACAGAGAAATCATTTTTTACTGGCAGGACATTGCAACGACCACACCTAAAAATAAAACTGACGTTCTCTCACAGCCAATCTGGAATAATCGATTTTTAACTGTGAATAAGAAAACGGTATTCTTTCCTCATTGGCATCAAGTTGGAATAAAACAAATCTCGGACCTTTTTGACTCCTGTGAGGGTCAATTCCTTTCATTTAATTCTTTTCGCAATAAATTCAATGTAAAATGTAACTTTTTGCAATATTATAGCATTCTTTCTTCTATTCCACAAAATTGGAAAAAACTATTGCAAGAAAATTCCCAAGACCCAGTTACGCCTCCTACCTCAACCTGTTCACTCTCATGTAAAGCAATATACAGTATCCTGCTTAACCTCGAAGATCTACCGCCACCAACTTCTGAGAGAAAACTTTTAATGTGGCATCGAGAAAAGTGACTTGAACAAAATCTACCTCCTACCATTCAAAGCCACGAGAGAAATTAAATTGACAATGTTTCAATACAAAATTATTCCCCGAATTTTACCAACGAATAGCTTGTTACATAAAATGAAAAAAGTTGCATCGCCCTCCTGTCCCTTTTGTCCATCTGAGCACCAGACCGTCTGGCATTTGTTTATAAACTGTAAGCAAGCAAGTTCTTTTTGGAATAGATTCCAGGAGTGGTACTCAACCTCTAGTAATATGAAACTGTCACTGTCAGAACTGGAGATTATGTTCGGAATTATTCGCTGTCACACCTACTGTTTAGCCCTCAACCATCTCATTATTCTAGGCAAATATTTTTTATATGTTAACGCTTTAAATACCATAAATTGCCGTTTCGATGATTTCGTCTCACTTGTGCGCGACAAAATTTATCTAGAAAAATATATTGCTGTCACTTGTAATAACGAGAAGGAGTTCAGGAACAAATGGAAATTTTTTCTGTCGTTATAAAATTGTATTGTCTTTTTTTTTTTTTTTTTTCAACTTAGTATTTTGACCTCTTCGCTATCTTTTTTATTTAACAGTTTATTAATTTTTTTTTTTTTCAACTTAGTATTTTGACCTCTTCGCTATCTTTTTTATTTAACAGTTTATTAATTTCTGGAAAATCAATTCCCTTGTAGTTTAAATAGCAAACACAATTCTCAGTAGCTGCACTAGTATCGCAGAGGTCAGTGGTTCGAATCCCGTACAGGCCTGAAATTTTTTTCAGGTCTGATTTCCACTATTGCTCAAATAGTGCTTTACTGCGAAGGATCGTTCTTATATACGTCTCATAACCGCAGTTCAATCATATGTTTCATATGTTTGTTGTTGTTCAATAATGTGGTAAATAGATCAACTGTAATTAAATTTGACTAGTGTAACTGTATTGTTATATATGTATTGTAAGTAGTGTAAGTTAATGTAGTTTAAACATGGTGTAAAAAGTAATTATAGTGTAAGTACATGTGTAAGTGTAATAAACAATGCTGTATTAATAAAAATAATTAAAAAAAAAAAAAAAAAAAGTGCAATTGGGCGAATTTGTGAAGGAAAACCCTTACCTCTTGTTTTGCTTCTTCGTCCATTTGTTTGGTCTGCAAGGGAATGAAAGCGTCACTACAGAAACTAAAATATGAAACAGAATTTTGTCCACAACATTCTGTTACTTTTACCGCAAGAACTCCTTTGGGAACAAACATTGAATTGGGGTATCATACTCAAGATAACAATCAAGAGATATTTTTTACCCTTTCAAAAAAGAAACATTCAGTAAATAGACTGTCTTCATTTCAATTCTTTTGTATCACAGTCACATGCATTTTTCAAGGCTTCGATAAGGTTTAGTCTCCTATGAAAAAACGCTCGTCACCAACCCTGTGAAGAGCCAGAGAACCTTCATGTAACGAATGAGTAAAGCTTCTTTACCCAATGAATGAAACAGCAATTTTTAATTTCAGAAGAGTCAAGTGTCAACAGTAAATCATAACTGCCTTAAGGTCCCTTTACTGCGCTTTGTAATTGGGCGAAAAAACTCACATTGCCTTCTCAAGTATTCAAATGCACAATCAGAACCGGTAACGACCTGCTTACAAACGATTTCCCGCGCTTCGGGCGCTATGCTCGTTTTCACTTTACTAGCTGATTGGCTCCTACGATATCTTCTGTGCTCTGATTGGCCGTGCGAAACAAGCCGTTACATCCTACGTCATAGGCAGTATTCTTCCCGATAGATGTCGTTTAATCTGCTTCAAGTACCTTGTCTCTGTGTTTCCGCCAGTTTTTCTGTAGTGTTGCAGCAGCTTGATTTTGTCTTTCTACTGCTTGTCTATCCTGTTCTTCTCTTTCCGTTTTTTTCTTTCCCTGGTATCCTCGCCATTGTCTCTGAAGAGCTTTAGCAGCTCGCTGCTGTTGGAAATTTTGTAACATTGTATCCATCTCTTCATCGTTGTCATCCTCAGGAGGCACCTCTTTAACGGATGACTTCCTCCTAGGAATGGAAACAGACAAAATTCTTGAAACGTTTTCACGTTCCTTAATTCCTTTTCCTTCTGTAAATGAAAGGCGGTATATAAAAAAACATCGAAGAGTATTGAAACCGATACGTATGGGAGATCTAAATGAAAACAAAACAAACATTTCAAATAACCAGCAGGAACTGGGAAATAAATTTTGTACCTTACTGAACTGGTGGATGATCTTCTCTCTCCAACAATACCATTTTCTTCACTCAGTCTGTCAAGCTCTTCTTGGGTGGACTTCAACTGCACTCTGGTTAATTTTGAAGAGAACAGTCAATATTAATTATTGTCCTAACGCAGAAAAGATACATAATAATTCCTGAAATCCCTACGCTGTTCCTTCTTTTGTAACACCCTAAGTTACCTGAGATCATCTGCAACTTCTCTGTAATGAGCGCGATCTTCTTTCAGCCTTTGTATGATCTCCCGCTGCTTTTCTTTTTCTTCTAAGAGTTCAACTTCTCTTTCCTGCAGTTGAGCTAGTTTTTGAGATGTGGTTCCCTTTAGCTCCAATCTTCCTGGCACTGAATTGAGAAAAAAAAGCAGTCACCTGTACAAATCATTCAATTACTAGTGAAACTTTACCCTGGATGAATTGTTTTCGTCGTTTTCACTCGCCGAAAGCCACCACATAACCCACAAAAGACTGCAAACAAACAATGGTCATCTTAAACGTCTAACTAACACCATGTAAAGAGAGAAAATTTTTTCGTCCAGTCACGAGCGTGGGACAAAGAAAAATATTTTGAGTCCCCATGAGTAATTGAGCCTCAGACCTTCGGATTCCGCGCTCCGATGCTCTACCGCTGGCCACAGAGACTACATGACGAGCAAGGCCCATTACGATGTTCAGATATGACATGCGTCCTGCGTACTACTTCTGCTAATACCGTCTTACTATGTGTTGCTATTACGGTCAGGTAAATTGCGCCAGCATAATTTTGGCCGGAATGCTATAGTCAGAACATCAAGCATAATGCCAGCAAATGAATTTAATTCTTAAAAAATTCCCAAGAGACAAATTCTGCAACCTAAGTTCAGTTAACAGTGAGCCTGCTTTTCTTGCTTAAGTTTTAGGAATTTGATCCACACAACGGTGGTGTTCTGAACGTGGGTGAGCCTTTTATTCGGCGCAATTTTTACTTAGGAATTGTTGGAGGAGGTTGAGGGTCTTCTTAACGCTGTTCTTTTGAATTATTGAATTAAGCGTGATAAATTCGTTTATCGCAAATATTTAACAATTATTGGACGAGGTTGAGCAAAATATCGTAATTTGTCCGTGGCGAGCGGATCGTGACAAATCATGATATTTTGCGATAACCGAGTTCAATAATCGTTTTATCATTCTATCACCGAGTTTGTTTTCAATTTTTTGATCTGCTATTTCACACAAGAGCGACCACAAGAGCGTGGTTACTACTGCGCATGAGCAGAATATTATTTGAAGCAAAAACGGAGTTAGACAGTAGGACGCATGAGCAGATCATTATTTGTAGGCAGTTATTTGCAGGTCACGTGGTGGGCTCCCAGCCAATGAAAAAGGGGGAAAAATCCATCGAATGATGATGTGAATTATCTGTCTTGTCACTGGCACATCATAATATCACGCTCAGCCTCGTCCGATAATCGTTGTTAATCATTGTATTATATCCTTTGTTAGATTATCAATTTATTCTTTGGAGCTATCTTGTCTTATATATTTTTTTTCTTTTGCTTACCTTCAGCAGTAGCCTTAGAGATGCTTTTTCTTCTCTCTTCGCCATTCTCTTTCTCTTCTGGTAAGGAACCTTTCCTAGTCTGTGTTTTCTTTCCGTTTGCGTCTTGTACTTTCTGCAAATGTTATTCAACAATATGACTTTAAATGATATCTACTTTGAAAAGGGAAACTATTATCAACTAGTTTAACAGTAATGAAACCCGTCTCATTGTCTTACTAAAAGCTCTGTCTGTCTGTCAGTCTGTTCGTCCGCTTGTTTGACCGTCTCTTTACGTATACTATATTTTCTCAGTTAGAAGGCGCACGGTTTTTTCAAGAAAATTCTGTCTTCGGGCCCAAAAAATTAAGGTAACTTTTCACTCACTTCTTCCAATTCATGAATCCTTGCGAGAAGTTGTCCACGGTTCATGTCTGCATATTCAGCTGAAAAAAGGAACAAAAATTCAAATGTATAAATACAGAAATGGGCAGAGACGCATACTTGGATTGGTTTTTTTAAGGGCTGATTGCATGTCAAAATTGGTATTTCATGGATTTGTTTTTGTGGAAAGAGGGAAACACGGAGAACCAGAGAAAAATCCCCCGGACAAGGACGAAGGCGAAGCCTAACTACAAACTCCGTTCAGGGATAAAGTGCGACGCCAGGTCTTAAAAATCGCATCCAGGCCACAGTTATGGGTGGCAAGATCTTTAACACCGCGGACTGAAAAAAAAACCTAACGCAATGAGACTAGCGCGTAGCGCGATGATCATCAATTCGACCGTGACAAATTACTTTCCTTGCTTTCCTTCGGGCTGTGTTAGAAAATTGCCATCACAACTTAACATTACAAAATGAAGTGTACCTCTGAGAGTAGTCTTTTTGTCTGAAGTCGACGCATTTGCAATCGCTGTCAACAGATCTTTCTTGAGAGCACGATTATCAGCTTTAAGGTATTCGTTTTCCTCTGAAAATAAAAAACCCTTTGTAAACTCGTACTGTCCTGCACCGGCACTACCGCTCATAGCTCGTTAGAGTGAGCGGGTTGGCGTATTCAATTTTCATTCACAGATATTTCTAAATCTTGTGAACTACTGTAGCAGCAAAAGCAATTTTTGTTCAATCAGACCTGCTAGTCTTTGAAGAGAGACGTTCGAGGGCTTGGATCCTTTGGTTCCTTTTGAGAGAGGACTGTTTCTTGGACTGCGAGAAAGACATAAAACATTTAAATTGATTCAGTACATATCTTATTAGACGCTTTATTGCGTAGCATCGCTGAGTATTTTTACGAGTTGTGCCGTATTTTGACGAGCCCGTAGGGCGAGTCAAAAAACAAATAACGAGTAAAAATACTCAGCGATACTACAGAACAAAATGTCTAATAAGAGATTATCCAAAACGCACGTGATTTGTACTCTACGAAGCACAGTTGGATAATAAACTAGGATATTTCTTTATCAACTCTTCCTGAATATGCGCTACATTATTAGAAAACAAACTAAGATAACCAATACAAATTTTTCCTTTCTTTGGGGGGGGGGGGGGGAGGAGGGGGGCTGTTCTACCGGAATTTTGTGGGTAGCAAAACCGCAAAGGGAGTGGAAAGGAGACAATCGTAATTTCACCACTGGTTACGTATCTCAGCCACCTTCACTTTCGGTTGTGATTTAATGGATACTCAAAAATCAGGTTTCCGAGTTAGGACTGGAACCAATTATTTCCGTGTTATATCCGAACTATTCTCGTTCAGATGAAAAAGGGGTAAGGTTGTAAGGAAACTGTAGTGATGCATCGGTGGGGGAGTGTTACAAAGTAATTTTGGTTTTATCAACTGAGTCGCTCTGACGAACGGCTCGCGCCCGAAACGACAGCTTTGAAACTCTGTACGGTGGCCAATTTACATTATCAAATCAGTCGATATTTACCAAAGAATAGTTTATTCAGTTCCAGTCCTAACTTGAAAACCTGATTTTGGATTATCCATTAATCCTCGAGACCCTTCAGTTTCACTGTGTACTCAGCTACTAAAGAAATTACTTTAAAAAATTTAATGCTTACAAGTATAATATAAACTAATTCATGCGTCTTGATATTTTACGATTCCCCAGTCAAGATGAGAAGTAAATTTTTGGGGTCGAATTTAGACTAACTGAATTCTGAAATTGATATACCTAGAAAAGCGACTAAAAACTACATGAAAGTTTCCCTCAACTACCTCATCGTTCCGAAAGAACCATTCAACTGAGATTGCTGCATTTCTATAAGAGCCAGTTGTAATCTTTGAACCTGTGGAAATACAACAGCAACACCAGTTGGAATCGTCTCAGACTAAAAAATAGGTTCCATGTTGCCGTGCGTCTCTTTAACAGTTGATCAAAGATGACGTCAAAATGGGTTAAGAACAAAAAAGTGACGCAAAAGGCGCTTTGGAGTGTGTCACTAATGTTATTGACACATTTTGATACCTTCTGTGATCTTTTATTGCGCAGACCCACCCCAGCATGGAATCTGTTTGTGTAATATGACAACAAAATAAAAATTTTTCATGGTGACGTCAAATGTGCGTTTGTCCGCCAATACCAGTAGTTCACAAATAAGAACCATTAAAATTGCGTTTACAATTAAGTTTATTATACAAAATAACACAAGGTTTACAAAGTAAGAAATTAAAGTTATCACAAACAGCTGAAAGATTCTGTTTCCTAACTGAGGACTCAGACTGTCAATAACAGCACCATAACAATTTACCTCTTGGTAGTATGTTTCACTCTGGATTTGCAGCTCTTCAATATTTGTCATTTTTATATCCTTCTTTAGCTTACTGGAGAAGAAATTAAAATAAAAATTCACAACACAAAACAACAAGATCTAAGTTTAAATTCTTTGTATTGTCTGCCATGTATTTCAAATAATATTCATGCTGAGTATTTGTCTGGTCAAACAATATTTCCTAATTTTTTTTTTCTTCCTCTGGTCAGTTTTATTGAGACAAAGTCTTTGTGGTGGCCCAGGGCTCGACACTAACTTTTCAACTTACTAGCCAAGTAGCCAGTGACAACTTAGATGTTACAACAATTTTAGTTTGTTTACTAACCAAACTGGCTGATGGAAATCGAAGAGCACCAGCCAAAACTGAATTTCAACTAGTCTGTGGCTAGTTGGCTACTGTTAGTGCCAAGCCCTGGTGGCTCGCAGGAGAAAGTGTTAACTCAGAGGGGAGAGAGGAGGGCAGCTGTTACTTTTAGGAAAATTAAGCGACCATCAACACTAATAAAGTGCAACAATTTCACCTTAATTCTGCTTCTTTGTCCTTTACTGTTCTCTCAACTGCGTGGAGTTTCTGTTTTAAACTGTTCACAATCTGAAAAGAAGAAGTGCTTCAGTGGTTACAATCTTGGTAATACATGTCCTATGCTTGCATCAAATTGATGGAGTCCTCACTGAAAAGGCAGGGTCAGAGTAACAAATACAAGCTGACTCTTAAATTAAAAAGAGGCAAGCAAAATCACTTCTGGTAAGATTATCTTTTTGAACCAGTCCACCCCTCATAGCAGGGAATGGGAGATTTAACAAACTGTTGTCCTGGTTTGAAAAGTTGCAATTCAAGCTTTGCATCACTGTGTTGTGTTATTTAGCAAAAAACATAAGACACCATGCTAAGAGGTTGTGCATTAGCATCCCAACCAAGGAGTATCAAAATAATTACGGCTGCCCACTCAGTGTGGACCACTTAGTCTAGCAACGAGGGCAGACTTTCCTTCCATCATTAGAAAATTGTCTGCGAAACTTGGCATATCTGGGGGTGGGTAGGCAAGGGACCCACGATATATTACAGTTTTAAGAAGAACCAAAACTCTGTAATTGTATCATTTTAAAACTGCATCACCTCTGGCAGCAACAGGCTTTTTGGTATGTGAACTTATGTTAACACCATTACAGATTCTGGGCTCCCACTGAAATATCAAATACAACCTCATTTTTGTACACATTTTAACCATGCTTGTAAACTCAACTGTGCAGGAACAGCATATTTGTAACTTTTTCCTAATGAAATCGTATTAAATTTACGGTTTGTTTTTGTCTCGTACAACCATTTGACCACTTACAGCACTAGTGTCTCCTTTTTTGTCTGTCAATGTTCTTCTGACATCTTCAGGCTGAAGTACAAAAAAGTCAAAAAATTTAATTTATTATAATTACTGTTGGCAAACTTAATTGTTATTTTTCAAGGTTGAAATATAAAACAATAATTATCATAATTATTGTTTTATGTTTTTTGATCAAATATCAAAAAGCATTCCATATCTTATAGAGGTTCAGTTTTGTGGGATTATCTGCCAATCGAGTGTCATAACGCACATAGTGTGAAAAGTTTCTCCAGGATGATCAAAAAGCTTCCTTTGGTCAGGGACATTGACTTTTCTAATTTATTCTGTAAAAGATAGCTCCTCCCTAAAAGAAGTATTTTTAGGTCTATAATTTTATTAGCTAGATAATACTATCAATTATTAATCTAAACATTATCTTATGTTTACACATAAGTCTTATTTTATATTATATTACAACTATCGTTTATGTATCTTTTTATTTATCTACTTATACACAACCCCACAAGCTGCATAGCTTCAATACTCATTGTGTTTAAATAAAGGTTTTACTTACTTAAAGGATCCCTTCCAACCACAATACCCTGCGCGCCCAAACAGAAAAAATAATTAAGAAATAACTAGTCAAATAGAAACAACAATAAATTTGGAACGCGATTGAGGAAATGCAAGACCTCAGTGAGGCAAATGTACTCGGATGAACGAGGATTTCTTTCCACTTCACGACTTGTCCAATACCGGATGGCAGAGAAAATGGCGGATTTCACATATCGCGCGCGCAATGTATTGTGGTTGGAAGGGATCCTTTAATACTTACTTACTTATACATTAATTGCTGAAGTTAATTTATTCATACTTTAACAATCATGGTAAGAAAGCTAACTCATTAAATTTCAACTTTCCAGAACAAAATATTGACCATATTGGTTTAATTCTGCATAAAGTGTTAAGAAGACGTTAATGAACTTGTGCGCGTGTGACTTGCGTGCGCGTGCTCTGGGACTACATAGGCTAATAATATCGTAAGCAAATCACGCGGACCTTTTAATTTTGATGTGTGCGATTTTTTAGAGGGAGTTGAAAAGTTTTTAGTTTATCAAATAGCAGTTTTTGTTTATTAATGGTCATTGTCGTTTACCGTGAGTCTACAGTTTACCGTGTTGGAATTAAAGTGTTTGTTTGGATTTCCCATTTCGCTTCCGAACATTAAGAATTTAATGTTCACTCACAATCTTGTCACATACCTGCTTTCTTGTATTCAAGAGGTCTTCCATTTTTCTGTCCTGTAAACAAAAATATCCATAGTTATTATAAACGATAAAATATAATTGAGTTAAATTTATATCCTTGGTTTCAATTTCATTGAAAGTCATGCATTTGTAAGCATATCCAGAAACCAAAAGAGAAAAAAAGAAAATTTACCAACAAATTAACCTTTTCAAAAATTTTTAATTTATTTTTCCTTGACAAAACATTTTTCTAGGTGTCAATGACAAGTGGTGGAGAGGGGCTAATGAAACTCTTGGACCCCTAAGAGTGATTAGAATCTATCTTCTTACAATATCACCCCTGAATCACACATTAAGGTCAGGAGAATGATTAAAATGGTCATCAACTAAAGAAGCTCTTGATTGTTCAACAAATTCTCCTTGTCAGCACCTTAGGAAATGTATAGAGAACAGTATGGAGAATATGCATAATGATGTGAGGGTCCAAAGGACTAAAGAATTAATTGTAGAAGTGCACACTGCAGCTGATATCGGTACCTATATTGATCATAACAAATACACATTAAACTTACCTTCAAGACATTCTCTCCTTCCACCCTGCGGAGTTTTGTGTTTAGAATGTTGTTTTCTGCTTTCAGGGTATTTATTACCTGTAGAATTTCATAAAAACCAATTGGTTTTCAATGAGACACTGTACAGCTGCCACTAAAAAGAACAACTGTTTTTTCTACTTAGTAAACAGCTTGATGATACAGAGCATAATTCTATCATTTATGGTATCAAATTTCTCATTGGCAGGCAGTCAATTGACACCATCAAAAAGAGTACAGTCACATAAGAGAAGAATCACCCAGCAATAAAAATACTTTCTCAATTCTAGAATTTAAAACAGGAGATTTTCACAGAGAATGTCCACTGTAGCATGGAGTAAGTTTCTGGATGGTTTTGAGTGCATGACCTGTTACAAACAAGAGAGTTTTGATTTGTGTATAAACTAAAGAATCATCAGAGTGAAAAGAGGCAATGCAAAAGAACTCTTACAGTAATGTTCAGTGTTTTTAAAACATGTTGCTTGTGCATCCAAAATCTTAGCTTGCTGCTGCTTACCTTTTTTAACTCTATGATCTCATCATAGTAGTCTTCCTGTGGTTTATACGCAGGGCCACCAATAGACAACTGTGGTTCACCTTAAAATTAAAAAGTTACAATTCACATTGATTCCCTTGGTCAGTAGAGGCTTGTTCATTATAATAGCAAAAAAAGAAAAAATATATATCATATCTTATTAACCAAGCGCGAGGGCTGTACTGGGAGAATATCGGCCCAAGGTCTTAATTGACAGTATGGACCGAGCGCAGCTCGGTCCATACAAAAAAGACCGAGCGCCGATATTCTTCCAGTACAGTCCCGAGCAAGCTTGGTTAATAAGAGATTTATTATACGACTGAAGTTCAAAGGGACACAAGTGCGGTATCATTTGGGACCATTCGGGACAGTGCCCGGTCCAATACTGAGAGAATATTGACCGGCAATAGAGCATTTTGATTGGTTGATTTTAGTTATTGGCCCTCTGACTGCCCGAGTCATGTAATAAATACATATATTTACACGTAATATAAAGAATATCTTTATTATGACACATTTACATGAATGGAGGAAAACTTACTTGCAGACATACTTGCACTTCTGACATGATTCTTACTTTTTAGGTCTTCGATCTAGAAAATGTCAAAGATGAACTTTTAATTAATCATTTGATATCAGTAACAATTCTTTTACCAATAACTTGAAGCCTACTAGTTTTGAGAAAGGTCTCCACTGTTATGTTACAAAACCCAATATCTCTATCATTGTTATCAATTAAAAAAGAGTTAGTTACCCCATAGCAAGTGAAAAAAATAATGTGGTGCAAAATTACCCAGGTTAAAAAATTGTACCTAGTGAAAAATTAAATTTACCTTGGAAAAAAATTTATCCGCTACATATACAACTCAGTCAACTTCATTTAGTTTGCACTCCAGTCACTGATTCTTGGTGTCAAACAAGTGTCATCATTATTCTTACAATTGCCACCCTCAGATTGATGTTACCCTTAAAAGAATGGTTTCATTAACCTGCTCTAGTAATTGGTCCAGATCAGGGCTCGACACTAACTTTTCAACTTACTAACCAAGTGGGTAGTGACATCTTAGATGTTTTTAGATGTTACAACAACTTCAGTTTGTTTACTTGCCAAACTGGCTAGTGGAAATTGAAAACCATTAGCCAAAACTGAATTTCTACTAGTCTGTGGCTAGTGGGCTACTGTTAGTGTCGAGCCCTGCAGATTACACCCAAGAAATTATATTCTTGCCACTGTTACTTCAGTTCCAGCTACTTCAAAAGGTAATTGTCTTTCACCCTCAAAATTTAATTTTAGGAAGAACCTACCTGAACATAATCACTTAAATGCCTTGACCTTGTGCCAGTTTTATTCTGTTTATTTTGAGAAGCTCTAGAACCTCCCCAAGTCCTCATGGGTGAATTTTCTGTACTCAAAGCTAAAAAGTTTAAAATGTTAGAAGGTAAATACATTCAAGAGTGGATTGATTGAACTAATTTCAACCAGTCACATCATGATGACAAAAAAAAAAGTTTTCATCTCCAAGGTCAGAGATATAATTCATACATCGAGGCTCCATTTGGCAAAATATCTAAGACAATCAAAATGTGTACATATACATCAACTGGTATAAAATTTTGCATGAGGTGTATTAACTATTAGGTAAAAGAAACCAAGCAATGTTTTGGTACAGGAAGAATATAAACTAGTAGACAAGAGGAACCTCAAGCAAACCTAACTGTAACAGCAATGAGGGAAGTGGAAAAACAACGATCTTATGAGCAGAAAAATAGCTAAAAAATGTGACTGTGTTTTAGAACTTTGTACATTTCTCATACAACTTCTATAAAACATGACTATGAAATCACCAAAATTTGCACTGTCCTAAAACCCAAACCCTGAAGGCAAACTATTTGAAATAAATATCCATAAGGAGCTCCATGCTGCTCACACATATATAATTAAGTTGAGATGTATGGCCTTATGAGACTGTAAACACATCTAACCATAATCGAAATACTACCTAAAAATAAAAATTCACTTTTTAAACAAAGTATTCTTCTGCATTGAGCTAACCGCCTCCCGGTTAGCTCAATTGGTAGAGCGCCGGATTATTGTGTGGGAGGTCGTGAGTTCAAATCTGGCCGGACCAACACTCAGGGTCTTTAATTAACTGAGAAGAAAGTGCTGCCTTTGTAATATTATCTGCAAATGGTTAGACTTTCTAGTCTTCTCGGATAGGGACGATAAATGGAGGTCCCATCTCCTGCAGGGTTGGGGTAGGAGACGTTAATTTCCCACACACGAGATTACTGTGTGATGGATGTCCTCCCCGGGGTGGGATGGGTGGGTAATAAAGGGATTAGGTGTCAATTGGAACAAAAGTTCTGTTCCTTTCTCCTGCCATTCCTGTGGCGAATAAATTAAACTAAACTAAACTAAACTAATTGCCATCCTGACTGCTTGAGGTCCCTAATGTGTCACTTACTAGCAGTTCCATTTCTCATTGCAGTAATCCACATGTTTCTTGCAGCAGGCTTAGGAGGCTGCTGTTTTGATGAGCTTTTGAGTTGTGAATTGGAGTAAGGTGACTTTGCTGGGAGAACAGAATTATACATCAAGCTTGTTTAGTCTTTGTATTGGTCAAAACAGGATTAAATGAAAGGGTTGAGCCTTAACTGAATCCATACTATGAACAGTTTCCAAATTGAATCTTTTTTCAACCAGAAACATTGTCAAGAAGTAATGAAGACATTAATACCCTATACCATTGCTTCTGATTTTAGACAAAAGAAACATTGAGCCTTAGACAATAACTTTCCATGCATGGCAAAGTTAAAGAACAAAATGAATGAACTTTAAATTAAAAATCTATCTTCACAATGAGCCTAAAAAAGTTGGCAAGCCTTTTTGAAGATTTGAATGCATTTCTGCAAATGCACAACTTTTGACACTGCTTAGGCTTAAGTCATCAAGGCAAAATGTGGCTGAGAAGATGAATTTAAAAACTTAGACTTTTGTAACCAGTAATAAACAGCACCCTTTAATTTTCAGCAAAACCTGCTAACTTCAATAAATACACTTAACACTTTTAAGTGAATTTACTTTATTGTCTAATAGTCTGCAAATCATACAGTATGTAAATGTGCTTCCACATGACAGAATAAACTAGGTCTTACCAACTCTTGACCTTCGGCCTTGAACTGACTTTGACCTTTTAGAACTCCCTGGGTGTGCAATAATGACATGATTAAAATAACAGAAAGAATTTAAAAGGATTGAAGTGAAAATTATCAGATAGACCATTCAAGTCTTCAAATTCAAAACAGTCAGAAAGTTTGAACATGTTAGTACTCCATGTTAACTCACCTGATGGAGGTCTGGGCATGTGTCCACTTCCACCAGATGCTGCACTACCCTAGACAGCAGAAATTCAAGCAAATGACAATTCTCAGAAAACTTGGAAAGTATTGACCTGCTCTGGACAGTTCTATTATGTACTGACTAATCAAAACAAATTGCAGTGGGCATGAGAAACATTAGAAATAGTCTAGTTTTCTGACACAAAAAAAAGTTTCAGAACTATTTTCGGTGGTCATACATGTAGTTTCACAGACTTTTGACTCAGTTTTAAAAAATTTACAATCATGAGAGGTATAGATCAACACATAATTAACACATCTACTGTATTTAGAGCAACTTTATTCACTTCAGACTGCTTACCCTTTGCATTTTACATACTCACCATTAAATTCATCAACCAGGTTTCACAAAACAAAATGGTACAAACAATCCCAGCTTAAATAGAGTGCTTTAGAACTGATGAGCAGGGGTCCACTACACTGAACTTCAGAAATTCAATTTACAGTCCCTTGAGTTAAAAATGTAGCCTCCCTCCACCCCACATAAATGTGATTTTCAGTCACAGTATACTTCAAAACTGTAACCTGTCTTTCACAACAGTTTCTCATTAATTTTAAATTTTATGTCAAGTATATTTTATAGATTTATCTGTAGATTTAAGTTATAGAGTAAACTACTTGATAACCTGCCGGATCTCGGACGTTTGTATGGGGAGAGTTGACGTGTTTACGTAAATCATCATACAAGTATTGCATATCACCAATGATAATCATTGAAATCAAGATCTGTCTATTTCAAATTTAGAAATATTTACACCACGACGTTGAAAAGCTTACCACTGAGATCGTAGAGCCATTAGACACATCAGAGTAGGCGTCCACATCCTAAAATTACCACATAAAAGTTTCGAATTCAGCACATAACAATTGTTGACAAGTAAGCGATAATAAGGACAAGGTTGACAAGATGACCATCACCATCAAATAATATTTCATTGCGAAAAGGAGTGGAAGGATTTTTCACCTACCTCGATTGTTACTCCTGGAATTGGCATGAGTTTTACCTATCACTCAAAGGAGATTCTGCTTCACTCCTGATCTTAGAATCATTGCTAGTCATTTACTAGCTCGATTACAATAGTAACTAATAGCTATTGTGGGAGGCAACGAATTCAAAGATCAGTAGTTTTGATCAGTGAATCAGACCTCCAGTTCACCTACCATTGAAATATTCTTACTATTTCAGAGGGTATTTGGGAAAGTTTTGAAAGAGTTTTGGGCCAAAGCAAAGAAGAAAATTCCGTTTGATGTGTCAAAGCAGTTATGTGGTTACGGCAACGGTCCCTACGCCTGCGATAAGACAATATATTGTCAGCAGTTAACTATTAGATAAGTAGATATGTCATTTAATTTCAAATGATTTATTCTAAAGCATATCTCGATCGAGGCTATCGAGGCCGAGGGCGGGCTCACAAGAATTTTTGCGCCAAAAAATTACAACACTTTTGAGGTAAAGCTACACTGCACCCCAAGAAAGCATACAGTTGTTACAATTTTTCGTTTTACCTGTGGCTCTCCTAGGTTTAAAAAATTTCAATGAGTTAAATAGAGAATAAAGAAGCATGATCATGACAGAGATATCCGATTCGCTATTACATACCAATGTTGTTTCAAAGCGCGTCTCCCAATATAGAACACCGCCCGTTCATTGATCGCGGTCCCCAACCTCACAGTTGGGGTAATCGTGGCCATCTGCAGAATAACTCAGCTGAATAATGTAAACAGGCACAGTGGAATAGAAATATTCCAGAGGCATAGTACCGACGATCAAAAGACCCATTAGCAGAGCCGGGCGACAGCAGAGGGGGGAAGATTTCTTAGAAATGCGCCAATCGCAGCAATTGAATATCAGCCAATTACAACTAAGAATAGTGGTTCATAGGAGGGTCGTGACTTACATGGATACTCAAAAATCAGGTTTCTGAGTTAGGACTGGAACTGAATTATTTTTTTTTTGGTAAATAAAATCCCGATCTTTCACGATCTTTGTCCTCATCTTAAATCCTCACTTCTGCATCCGATCCATAGCACGTCACGAGAACCGAAACTGAACGAAAATTTTTCAGAAATCATACGGAGATAATGGTTCCAGTCCTTAAATTGTAACAATGTTTATAAAGGGCCGCAAGTTCATTAGTTTTAAACTATTAAGTGTCACCCTCTTTAAATAAAGTTTGATTGATTGATTGATTGATTACTCAGAAATCTGATTTTGCAGCGCGTATCCATTTTAGTCATGATTGCTCATAGTAAGATGATGAGCATTCAATCGATGTCACCATTATAAGAGGACTCACACGAATATGAAGTTGAAAAGTCGCGATCCAAATCGGAAGTGACCACACAGAGAATATTATGTCATTACAATAATTTATTTCCTTCTATATATCGGCATACATGTTATTCAGATGACTCGTTAAACGTTCCTAGTGTATATTGTGGGTACACTCTGCCTGCACCAGACAATCTCAAAAAATAAAACATGGTAGGATCGAAGGATTTCAAGCAAAATATTCGAGTATAGTTTTGAGCAAAATGAATTCGTAAAGCATGCCCTGTGTGTTTTAAATATCACCTGATTGGCATGTAATTTGTATGATAATAACGTTAATCATGCTGGAAGTTCTTACAAAAATGGACCTGATGCATACTAAAATTCACAAAATTCTACTTCTAATTTATTGTCAATAATAATGACAAAAATATATTTTAGGGTAACACCGGACGCTTTTTGCAACTTCATCGCCGACATTGTCTAACTGATTACGAACTCTTTAATTCCGCTCCAAGCAACGATTATCCTGCGCGGGATCAAAGCAGGCAATCACTACCGGGCAAGATGGGCCCATGTAGCCAATCAGAACGCAGAATTCTCTTAATATTGCCCACGGGCACTGTCAGCGATATAATAAAACTTATTTACTACCCTAACCGTAAGTATTAATTACCCTCGCGGACAAAAATAGATAAACAAGATGAATGTAATACGTCACACTGTTAACACTGAACATTCAAAAAGCTCTAACTCTAGAAAATCGTAAATTGAAGAACCAGAAGAACAAATCAAAAGCCTAAGATACGAAGGATCGACTACGCGCGCAAACCCTGCTGGTTCAACGTCCTCCTTTGTACGATATGTAGAGCTAGAGTAACTGAAATGCGTGTTGTTTATAGGCAAAAGAATGGGAGAACAAAGGAATTACCCACTTTGTAAAATAACATTTGACCCGTCCACGTAACTCATTACGATGTTGCTGAGGTTAACTATTTAAATGACTGTATATTTAGGAATACTATCTCGGAATATACTGACTATACTTTCATATATTTCAGTTCATTTTCGGTCAAAATACACAAAAATTGAGTAGGAAATGATATAGTACAAGTATAAAACTACGAGAATAAAAACAGCCGAGTGAAAGGGGTCACAGTCTTAACCCCCGGAGCCAAGCGTTACAGGAGAACTCAGGATCCCATCCGCTTGCCTTGTAGCCTCCTAGCAGACTTATATAAAGTTTTAATATATCTTATTAACCAAGCGCGAGGGCCGTACTGGGAGAATATCGGCCCGTAGTCTTGACAGTACGGACCGAGCGCAGCGAGGTCCGTACAAAAAAGACCGAGGGCCGATATTCTTCGAGTACTGACAACAACCATTCACTTGACATTGATGATGACTTCCGCACAGGTTGTCGAAACGTCAGTCACTGCCACCGACAACAGTCCTTCTCAGGACTACACTCACCCGGACGATCGGACTACACCTTCACAAGAGATTTATTATACGACTGAAGTTCAAAGGGACACAAGTGCGGTATCATTCGGGACCATTCGGGACAGTGCCCGGTCCAATACTTAGAGAATATTGACCGGCAATAGAGCATTTTGATTGGTTGATTTTAGTTATTGGCCCGAGTCGTGTAATATTTTCAAGAAACACATGTTTGACAAATATGTTACATAAGTAAACAGCGACATAGCCATCCGCTTCTCGAGGCCAATGTATTTGTTAATGAACGAACATGAGGTTGCTAAACCTCTTAGTTATTTCATGAATTTTACTATGTTTTCTGCGGTCTCGATTTATCATCTACCTTTATACACGAAGAGGTAAATGAGGATATTATATTAAAACGTCCCAAAAAGGCACGAGAAATAAAAAATAAATTCGCTTAAAATCTCAAAACAATAGCTTACTAAGAAAGAACATTGACAGCAAATGGACTTTTTCACCCATAGACAGTGTTGTACTTGACTCCTCCTTCATCTGTAGGGCTGCGGTTACCTGACCATATTGACAGGTGTGGAAAACTCTATTTTTCTAACCTGCAAAAAGAGCAGGAGGAGTAAACCGTTACAGGAGTCATGAATGTCATAACAGTCAACAGACTTCAATAATACATATGACTATATATGTCGCTAGGTAGTGAAGAACTCTTAAATATAAAATAAACTCTTCAGAGCACCGATACAAGTAAGTAAATACCTGAACCTTTTTATCAAATACTAACCGAACAAGAATAAGAGAATAGGGTAGAACCTCCTAGCCCACCTAAACACACATTTGCAGGAGTACCTAAACGCACACACATTCGAGCACCAAACACACACCTACACACGCACAAAACACACACGCGCACGAGCACTTAAACACACACGCGCACAAGCACTGAAACACACACACCCGCACGAACACCTAAACACACACGTGCACGAGCATCTAAACACACACGCGCAAGAGCACCTAAACACACACGGCACGAGCACCTCGACGCACACCCGCACGAGCACCTAAATACACACCCGCACGAGCACCTAAACACATATGCGCACGAGCACCTTAACACAAACGTGCACGAGCACCTAGACACACGCGCACGAACAAGCCCCTGGAAAAAGGCAAGGTATTTCCGAGATGCCTCAAGCCTCTGCTTCAAAACAAGGATAGATGCTGTCCTAATATGGAGAGGTTCCTCCATTTTTATACATATGCAAATTATTCAACGTATAAAATTCATTTTCACAAGAAAGGTTTGACAACCAGCCATGTTCTGAAAGTGAGGGTTCACACAACTTGAAAAAAAGGAGATAAATTTTGTCGTTCACGCGAGGGTTGTCCTGAAAGGACTAGTATCGATGACTGCAACTGAAGGCTCCAAAGTTTAAGGCAACGACGCAAAGTAGATAGAAGATTCAAAGATAATTAATTTAATTCTTACCATAAACCATGCTCCACATCTTTTGAACAAGAGTTTGACATGATTTCTCCCAGCTGTACTTTTCTTCATAACATTTCCGGAGCATCCGAGTCTCTTCAAGTCGCACTGCTCGTTTTTTCTGACGGACTTTAGCAATCGCCTTTGCCCATTCTTCAGGTTCGGAGGAGTCAACGACAAAGGACACGCCGAGTGGAAGAACACGAAGAGCATCTCCAAAACCCGAGTTGCCACTCACAAGAATGGGAAGATATGCCGACAAGGCCTCCAGCGCAGTTAAGCCGTATCCCTCCGTCCTGGAGGGCATGATGCACAAGCCAACTTCACAAAACAAGTCCTTCAGTTTTTCTTTGCTCTTCACAAACCTTCTGACAAACAACTGATTTTCAGAAATTCCACTATCCAGCAAAGCCTTCGCCACTTCCTCTTGTTTTCCATCTAAAGCACCCACAAAAACCAGGCAGTACGACTTGTCGTTCAGTTCAGCTACAGCTTTTGCTGCGATGTCGTAGCCCTTCAGACTGAAGTCCTCAGGATCACCACGACCAAAGGTTAACACTTTAAATTTGTCACTCTCGTCTTGCACTTGCTTTACGTCTGAAAAGTCATTGAAGATTCCTGGAGTCAGCTCAATTATGTCCTGGTGCTTCTCACATGAACGCAGGTAGGATGAGAAAGCCCCCGTCAACTTGGGCCCAACTGCGACAACAGCGTCTGCCAATTTGCAGAGATCCACCTCGGCCGTAGTCTTCTCTTCTCCCTTCGAAATGGCCTTGGAGTACTTTTTGAAAATGCCGAGTTCTTCAGGTGCGGTATGCACTACCTGGACCCACTTGCAATTGTGCGACTCTCTGATGACTTGAGCTTGTTTACCGAGTTTCGCTCCATGACCCAGCACGATGTCCGTAGTGATATCACGTGGTGGAAAGCTCAACCAGTCGAGGGGGTCATCAAAACCTGGACGGCTGTCTGCCTCTTGGATGGTAACATTGTAACTCTCTGCAGCTCTTTTATCCTCTTCACCACAAGCAGATTTCGGCACTAAGAGAGTGACTTTAACTTCTGCATGGCTCGCTAAAAGTATGGCAAGGTGTCGGTTTATTGTCGACAAGCCACCCTTGGATGAATTCCACTCGCTCGCCAAAAGCATCACCTTCAGGGTTTTTCCACACTTCCCTGGATCTTGAAATTGTGCTATTTGCGCTGTGTCACCTCTGATGGAGGACAAGTCCTGCAGACCAGGCAATTTAATTTACATGTATTACCTTGAAGTCACGGTTGTTACATCTATCTAGCACGTATCTAATTGCTTATGCACATTCGATAAGTAGTTAGGTAAAGTTTTATGATCCACTTCGATTGCTATGCAATGAAAAAATAATGTATTTCTTGAAACTGGGTCGGGCACTTTTTTCAAACTATATCCGTTATTTAAATTGCTGAATTCAGCTGTTGCAGAACGAAATCGACTCTAGATCAAGCGAAATCAATTTACTCAGCAGGTTTCGTTTTCCAGCAATTAAAAATAAACAGATTTTCAGAGGCTCAACATGCCTTTGTTTTAAAATTTAAAATCTATCGAAAAGAAAAGTTTTGCTACACCAGCAATAGTTTTATTAAAGATCCATCGTCTGGAGAAGAAACGACATTTCTAAAAAATTACAAAGTGGATGGGGTTTACAAGATGCTTTTAAAATGCTAAACTTTTTATTATCTTACCTTGCCTGTGTTAACTGAGAACCACCTCTCTATCCCATTAATAGTGAGTACTGCAGCAGGAATGCTCTTCGTGCAAAACAGTGGTTCATCTCTTTTTACCTTTAACAGGTGAAAGCAGTCGTGATGCGTGCAGGAGGTTTGGGTGTGGTTTGCGCACTGCTGGCCCCCCTGAAGGCAGTTGGGGCATAAAACACACAGCTCATACTGCATTCCCCTCAGATATGTGAGCACTTGAGACAGATCCTCCATGGTGTCTTCTAAAAACTCTCGCACAGCTCTTGCCATTTCTGCTGACTGTGACATTGAAACTGCCTCAACTTGTGTAATGCTCCTCAAGAAAATCTTGATGAACCTCCTTTGGCAAATCAGAATCAGATCATAGATAACATGTCTGCCCATAAAAAAACGGGCTCCATTGTTATAAAGGTTTGGGAGCTGTGTGCACCCAGTCTTCGGACACCAAGCTGTAAATCTTGAGACTAGCTGCGGAAAGAGACCATGCGGGACAAATCCATCCACAAAGTGAAGATACAAGGAACACGGATCAGTGCCTGACGGCTCCAACTTGAGGAGACCTTCAGGTGATGATTTTAGCTGAGCTGGTACAAAGTATGTTGCATTAGCTAAATTAGGAGAGAACTTTGCTATCAAGCCAAATTGCTCCATCAGGTCTAGGATATCTTCTTTGATGACGTCATGCTTATCAAATTTGGAAAAGACGTGATCTACAAGGTTCATGCTGAGAACACCACTTATCTCGAGTTCCTTCCAGTACTTTGAACCCACAGGGTCCTTAAAAGCCAGAAAAAGTCAATCAGTATCACACCTGCTCCGTGTGATGATTTCTTTTCAAAACTCAAAGACTTTGTGTATATTTATGACCCAGGGAAATATTTTGACCCTTATTCTGGACCCTATTTTTTTTTGTCGCTTGATAATAAAATGAATAAAGGCTGATAGTTTCTAAAGAAACTGTTTGGGGCTGCGTCGGTGGGGGTAACGAAATAATTTGATTATATCAACAAAGTTGAAATGGTAAATTGGCCACCGTTACGATTATAGAAGTTGACGTTTCGAGCGTTAGCCCTTCGTCGGAGCGAAGGGCTAACGCTCGAAACGTCAGCTGCCATAATCATGACGGTGGCCAATTCACCATTTCAACTTTGTTGATATATTCAAATTATGATAATAAAATGGCTTGGCAAAATAATCAAACATTTCATTTTATACAAGACGAAGAACGAAAGCATAAGAATCAGTACTCAGTGAGATAAATTGCTTAATTATTGGTGCAAAATACGCCCTCGAAGATTCGTTTGAACTCAAAAGCCTTGAATTATTAGTCATGGGACCTTAACTAGTTCATGACAAGCTAGCGCCATCTGTTGAGAATGACTCAATAAATCCGCAGTTAAACTCAACGTTTTACTTTATTTTGACTAAGAACAAATCGCCATGGCGAATATGGATGTTACTAAAACTGGTAACGGGCAACGGGTAACGGGTAACGGCGAACGGCGGACGGCGAACGGGGAACGGGGAACGGGGAACGGCGAACGGCGAACGGGGAACGGGCGTATAGCGGTAACCCGCCTGAGAATTCAAAATGGCGGAGTAAAGGAAACTAAAAGGGTCTGGCAACGACAGAGCTGAATAACGTATACGCATGCGCCAGGTTTTGCCGCGGAAACACGGATTTTGAGTCGTTCGCATGGTTGATTTCCTATTCTGTTGCTTCGAGGCGCCGTTTTCCTTGCCGCTTTTCTTTTACAGAACAACCTCCAAAAATTTGGTACACCCCCTAAAAATTTTCAAAAATTAACTTTCTTCTTTAAACCTTTGGAAATAGGAAAGTGCCTTCGACGAAAACAGAGTTCCTCGGTTTTAAAGGTCACCCCTTGTTATTTTCCGCTAATTTCGCTAAATTTTAGACCTAGGACACTTGAGCCCGCGTTGTTGACCGCATACCCGCTGATGTAGCATTTCATTATTCAACTCTGTCTCTGGCAACTAGTTTTGAGCACGTGCTCTTCGAAAGCGATCGTCGGAGCAAAAAGCATGGACGGTAAGTGTAGGTTTTATTGAAGGATTTTACTTTGAAATGTTGAGTACCTCCTAAATTTAGTTTTTGTCTGGCACACATTGCAGGTTGCATAGAAATCAAATCCTCGGAGAGGTGAGAATCTTACAATTCATGCACAACATTTCATTCAACTCAGAACTACAAGCTCGCGGCATTTATTCTTATATTCATAGAGTAATTGTACTGCAAGGTAATGAGGTTTACCTCCAAAATCTTCACCGTTACAATCTAGCAATATCAATAATGTTGTAAAGCAAACAGCTGAATGACTTTCACGCCCATTATGGGAATCCCTTTCTCTTGAATATGATCAATGCAGTGTAAATATTATTGTAAGCATTAGCATGAATGTGAATTCATACACCTACATTCTTGAAGACATAACTGATGTTTTCCTGTTAAATTGAATGTTATTAAAAGTTCTGTCAATGTTTGATTTCTCTATTGTTTACATGGAGGTTTATGGGTCGATTCAAAGATATGTTCCTAATGTTATTTTGCGGTAAGGTAAGCAGATATCTGCATACAATGAATATATGAAGCTCATATATTTTGAACTACGGTATTAGATACGTATGATGCACGATCCTCGCAGTAGATAGCACTATTTATGCAATAGCGAAAATCAGGTCTGATTTTCGCTATTGCATAAATAGTGCTATCTACTGCGAGGATCGTGCATCATACGTAGATATCTGCATGTTGTAATTTTAATAACTAGGCTGGTCATTACGTTTCCTAGCTCATTTCTGTTAATCTAAGATATTACCTCCTTGCTACTTATCTGCAAAAAATGCTGTTGGGCAATGCAAACAACCAACATATCCAAACTCTCCCAAAAGATGCAGATTTCAGGAAGGAAAAACAAAGAGAGACGTCAGAACAAATGGTGGCAGCCATTGCAGAAACGTTGACTTCAAATTCTCGCCTCGGAATACTAGGCTTCGTGGCTTCGCCCGGGCAATAGTTAAATAAAAGCGAGTCGTCTAATTTCGCTGCAAGCGGCGACCTAGCGATAAAATCGGTGTTTGTAAACATCGTTTACTCCGCCATTTTGAATTCTGAGGTGGGTTACCGCTGTACACCCGTTCCCCGTTCGCCGTTCCCCGTTCCCCGTTCCTCGTTCTCCATTACCAGTTTTAGTAACATCCGGTGAATACTCGACCTACACAAATTAAGGCAAGAACTCGAAGTAAAAGTACTTGACATTTGATCCCTGTCACTCATTTTAAAAATACCATACATGCAACGCAACGTCACGTTCTCCTTAACACCATCAGTCATTAAACTTTTTCTCTCCCCCGAAACGATCGCTAATTTGTAAATAGAGTTCCATTGTTGGCAATGTGGACAATTACATTTTCTTACCGCTTTGTCGAAGTGAGGTATGGTTATCAATTGCTTTAAAACGTCAATCAGCCATTGTGACTTTAAGATTACTGTGTCGCGGTGTCTGACGACGACGCCAAGGTTATGATAGAAATTCAACATCGTATTAAATTGTTTCTCATCCTCTACGAAGCAAAGTTCTTTGGCATACGTTTGAAGCGTTTTCACTTTCGTATAATAAACGCTAGTAGTAACTAAAGCTTCGATGACCTTTTCGAAGTTGAACCATCTGGGAAGAAAATAAACACGACATCGTGTTAGCTACTACAAGCAACTCTACTTAGAGCATACATTTACTCTTTGCACTATCTGTCTTTGCCTTGTGCACCTTTTCATTATAAACTAAACATTCCACACTTACGAAATCAAGAGCACCTTACCTGACCGGGACTCGCTCCCCCATATACGGTTCTTGCTCTATCACTTCCAGGATTCTAGTTTGTAGCGCGGGAATTCCATCACCATCAGAATCATCACCTTGAAGTAACGTACGGTTGTACATCAGATCACGATATGAAAATTGGCATTTCTACAATCAGTTAAAAAGTAACCAGTTCCGATTTATTTTAGACAAAGCACTCCAACCAAGGGGCGATTTTCTAATATTCTTGGACGATGGAAGGAACCTCGACGTCAAACTTTGTTTTTTACCTTGAGTCATACAAACTGTACCATGTTTGCGAAGTTTATTAGTATCTTGAGTTCACCTCTGCCGACATAAAAAGGCTGATAAACTTTTGCGCGGCAATTGAGTGATAGTCCGCAAGCTTTGCTCAGGGAGCCCCTCATGATGAAATATATAAGTAAATGACTGACCATGACTCAGCGAGCTAATGTCAATATATCAATGTAAGGAACGAGGGACAAAGAACTAAGGTCTGAGTCCCGCGTGAAAATTCGCATCCCAGACCATCCACAAGGGTACTCTACCGATGAAGCTTTAGATAATTTGTTGGTGAACGGGACTTAGTTAATCTTAAAATTCCCTCACCCATACGTCATCGAAGAAGCACTAAGCGCTTTATTAATCTGCGTTCGAAGTTTTACCTGCTTCATGCTTTCCTTGCGGATTGGAAAACATGTTCTTGATCCTCCATAAGATCGATCTGCTGCTCTTTGAGTTTGACTTGCTGCTTTGTGTGTTATCAACGTTGAAAAAAGGCCTGATCACATGTTTCTCATATTCCTTTCCGGCCATTCCCTGCTGTATCTTTGAAGTCACGGTCTTAGTGTCCTCGTATGGTATGTCAGCATGTGAACCAACAATGAATACTGGAGGTCGGAGATAGGGAAGATCTGTTGGTATCTCTTCTGCCGGTGATTTAATACTATGTAACGTAGCGAGCCACGATAGCAAATTTTCCAGGTTTGTTTCCATGTTCGGGTTTTCCAAGATAACCTTGTGAGTTCCTTGCCTGGCACACGGCTGAGCTATGGCGTCTATTGACTTGCTCAGGTTGTGCACGAGGATGTAAATTGCACGGGGTGAGAAAAACACAGGATGTGAGGCATAGTATACATGTTGTCCTGCAAAATCCCACATTTCAACACTTAACTCGGATTCCCCCTCTTTTCTATCATTCTCGGGCTCCAGCCCTTTGCGAAACATCTCCTTTAAGCATCGTGCAGCACGGTTTTTGACGTCAACTGCAACTGAGGCAGTATCAATCATCAAATCGGCACTATGCTGCGAATCATCTTTTCCACTATCGTCTGATCCTACCAAGCTCCCTATTGGCGAAGACATGTCTGTCTTCGCTGGATTGTGCTCATCTTCTTCAAGCTAGAATGTAGTTTTCCAAAAAGTAACTTGGTGAACATCTTTAAAGGCATTTGTTTCAGAAATGGAAGTAAAAGGTCTGATTTTCGCTATTGCTTAAATAGCGATATCTACTGCGATGATCGTGCATCATACGTATCTAATATCGCAGTTCAAAATATATGAACTTCATATATTTCATTGTATCTGATTTATCACTTTCACGGGTTTATTACGAATCAACTTAACGGCCTGCTCCCAGTTGGCTTGTTAGCTCAATTGGCAGAGCGCTGCACTAGTATCGCAGAGGTCAGTGGTTCGAGTCCCGTACAGGCCTGATTTTTTTCAGGTCTGATTTTCGCTATTGCTTAAATAGCGCTATCTACTGCGAGGATCGTGCATCATACAGAAGTAAAATAGTTGAAAAGCAGGTGCCACTGATGAGAGCTTTGAAAAAGATCCGAGGGCATGTTTTACCAAGCAATGAATTATTTTCATTTGGCATGAATATCGTGTATCGCTTGTATCTTTGCACACAAACGAAATAAAGTAAAAATATTATGACGACCTGGAAATGGGGGAAGAAAATTCCTTCTCTTGTGCTAGCATTTTGATGCTTCCACCTATAAGGGGAGCGATGAGTGGTCTGTAGCGTCAACTCTCGGACAAAATGTTCATCTTGTCGTGGCGTCGTGTCGTGGCGCCGTGTCATCTCTTCGTGTCGTCTCCCTTCTACTAAAAAATGGCAGTTTCCTTTGCTAATATCTCCGTGAGTAAGATGGAAAAAAATTTCTATGCCAAAGCGCATAAAAACTGCTAGTTTGGAAACGCTTTACAGACAACCCACCAGGAGTTGAATAAGCTTCATAAAAGGAAAAGCTCTTAGAATTTTCAGAAAAAACTCTTGCAAAGAATAATTTGAACATGAAATTGAAAACTTCACATAGGCTAGAAAGACGTTATCAAGAAAATATCGTCCAAATGGTTCTCTCAGAAGTGAATTTTGAAGACAGAAAGCCACTCTCCAACCAAACCAAAAGGAATCAAACAATCTTGTTTTCGTCAAACAATACCAACCATCAATGCCTAACTAAGACAAATCCTCACGAAAATCTGGTATTGAAAGGAACAAAATCTACAAAGACCCGCTCCTTGTTTCGTACAAAAGAGGGAGACGCAAAGATACACTAGTAAGAGCCAAACAATGAAAAAAGCTAAAATACGCACCGGGGATCGTGTAAGCCTGTCAACCCCATTTTACACCATTTCTTGAGCTCCTCAACTGATGGATTCTGTCGGAGCCATATTGGATTAGTTGGTAATCCCTTCTAGGACCGTTCTTTTCTACGAAGCCGGCGGATGGGAGGACGGCGAACTGAAGGATGACAAGACAATCAGCGGAAAACCCGAGGTGACGAGATGACACGAACACGACGAGATGGGAGTACACCTCACGACGAGATGACACGACGCCACGACGAGTTGAACATTTTGTCCCAGAGTTGACGCCATAGTAGCTGGTCTCTTTGAAGAGACTCTGCACAAGATGTGCTTGCCCTCAATAAAGCTTTCCTGCTTAAGAATCTTTCATATCTGAGTATACCTTGAAATTAAAATACAAACCTGTTTCTTAAAGAAACTATTTTCACTTTCAGCTTCACATTCTACCTTTAATTCTTCTCCAGATTCTTTTCTACATCTTACTTCTTCTAATGTAGGATTTGAATCAACGTTTTCTTCACCAACACTCGAATGATACAAAATTTCGGCTACCATCCTTGATATGGCAGAGATTTCTGGCAGGGTGGCTTCGCCCGCGCTTTCCCTGGTGGAATACCAGTTCTTTACTCGGTTAACTTCAATCTCAAACTTTGAAGGATCAATCTCAATTCCATCAGTACTCTGTTCTTTAGGATCAAATGGCATACCTAGGAGAGACTTCTTCAAACTTGTCTTCCCCGCACGATCCTGACCAACAAATAGAATACGAGCCCGATAAACATTCACATATCCCTCCTTCAGAGCCTGTTCGTAAAGAAGCTTTGCATCTTCTCCTTGCACCATTACTTCCACGGGAGCGTCATCTGTCAAATGAAAGGTTGTAACTTCATGATAATCAGTTTGATATTTTTGCTTATTCATTTTAAAATTAAACCTTGAAATTTTGTCCAAATACGGGCGCGTTTCTCAAAAGTACAAGAAGTTACTGGTCCCCCAAAAGGTGTTTTTTTGCCGTGTTTACATGCACAATAAAAAGTATTTACTCAATTTAACGTCACGGCTTCTATTATATAAAAGCCTCTCCGATGTCGAGAAGGTTTATTCAAGGTCTGTGGTTAATAGAAATTTTACTGTCATCTGTGAAGTTTGTTCGCGGGAGGCTTTTACTCGAGTAAATACAGTATCAATAGTTTTGAGATTCGAAAAAAAAGACCCTTACTACTTATTTTTTTTTTATTCCAAATGTGGCTTGCGCGCGTTAAGTTACTCAGAGGATCGAGAAACAGGCCCAAGTGTTCACATTTCTACACGTTTTTCTGTTGAAATCTACAGTTTAAGGCTATTCTTGGAATATTTAAGGTTGTTCTATGTCAAGTAGATCTAATTTGAAATCGCCTACAACTGAGCAAAAAATTAATAGGAAATACGGCAAAGAAAGTATGGTAAACTTGGCGGAAGGACGCGGGCGTAATTGGAGTTAAAATCACGAGGCGGACGAAAGACCGGGAAAAAACACGAAGGGAGGGGTGGAACGGTAGATGGAGGGGTGGAACGGTATATAGAGAAACGGTAGATGGCAAATGAAGATAATTATGAATAGTCAGCGTCATAAAGGAATGTTAAATAGGATTTAATCGTTTGTGCTAAATGAATTTCACTCTTTTTTAACTGTACTAAGATAGTGATAAGGTACACGAGGAGGGAGGGATCGTTGTATAAGGAAAAGGCGATCATTTGAAAAAGTAGGATGCCTACTGTGCGCTCATATTTCAACAGCGTTAGCCACAGTTCAATCCGACCTTACGTCACTTACATTGTGTTGAAATAAAGGTAAACTGCTTTTTTCTTATTATCTATCTTACCTGTAAGATCTATGAACAGTTCTCGTGGTCGTCTTTTCTTCAGCTCCATAAGATATCTAATGATTTGCATTGGTAGGGGATTACCTACTAGGTACAGTGAACAAAGATGCCTCAGATCACCAATACCTCGATCAAGTCTGTCAATGTTGTTATGCCTCAAATCCACTTCCTGAATTTTCTCCAAGTGTTTCAGGGTCTCAGGAAGTTTAGAAAGTCGGTTGTGGCTTGCATACAAATGGGTCAGGTTAGTCAGGACATCAATTCTTTCAGGCAGCTCTGCTAACTTGTTTCGGCTTACATTAAGCACAGTGAGATTTTCCCACCTTCCTTCAATAATTGGCAATGTCTCCAGATTTAGGAAAGACAGGTTAATTTCCACGGGATCAGAAGATTTATAACCATCTTTTATCAGCCATATCCTATAAAAACCACGTACTTTACAGAAGGCACTTTGTCCTTTATCAGATATAAAAATACACTGTCAAAGATTGCATGTGACGACTGGTATAGCACAATTTTTGCAGCATTGAAAGAACTAGAGTTTGTGTGATGATGCTAAAAGGTAGGTTCAACTGGTTGAAATTGTCAAACTAGCAGAAATGGTTTATACTAGACAAAACGCACAAACTAGCTGAATTGGTTCAACTGAACAAAAGGCACAAACAACCTGAATTGGTGAATCACAGACATTTGAAAAAAAGTGACGCTCAGTTTCGTTTCCCTCGAAAGAAAAAGGGTCGGGCGAACGAGGAAAAATTTGGGATTTCACACTGAACTAGACTAGCAGAATAAAATATTTTTATCCCGATGAAATATTCGGACATATTTTGCATATGATGACAGCTAAATGATTCAAAATATGACGCCCATGTGTGGTAAAGGTTTAAAACTTTTCGAAAGACTAATGAATTAGAGCCGCTTACTCAGAACAAGGCATGCTTCCTCTGTTCCTGAAAGATTATGGGTGATACATTAGGTAAACAATGGCCTCTTAAATGTAAAATATGAGTCAATTTCACACATACCTATACATTCCAGTATCACCCTGTGATCAATTTCAGAGCGCTCAAAATGCCATATATAAGACACTTTTTCACACAGATGTTCACCACTTGGTATAATTCTTCGCATCTGAATAAGAGATAGTAATAGTACATGAAAATCATAACAATGATGTTATCCATACCTGACTAAAAAGGGAGCATGACTTTGTTCAAAAGGTTTGCGTTCTTCTGGGACTAAAAACTTACTGGGTTCCTTTACTCGCTAAGAAAAATTCATTGACACAGGAAAACCAGTGTAGAAATAATTTTGAACTCTGAAAATTAAACTAGCCCTTACTTGCCTCAGCATTTCTCACGCTGTAGCCTTTAAGATCCTGAGTTTCTGAAGGTCTCATGGGCACCACAACAATTCTGAGGTTGGCCACTTCCCTAAGTTCCATAGTCAGCACTGTAGCTCCATGAAATGAACTCATATCTTCTGCGTGATATATTACAATGGCAATATGTGCACCACCATCCCTGAACGGACCTGAAGGGATACATCCCTTCAGTTTGAAACCATCCCACATCTGAAACTCCACAGGTACTGGACCGAATTGAAAAATACGGCCCTCACCGTCGAGGACAGCAGTAAAGTAGGAAGTAAAATCTAGAAAGGGTTATATAAGTTTATTCCCATCAGACACTTGATGTTGAGAAAAATGTCCTGTTTAAGTGGCTAAATGAATTATAATAAATACATCGCTGTGAATTGCAGCGCCATTCGGAAGACTGCAATGGAAGCGACGCCATTAAGATTTTGTGCAAGGATGAACCTTTATATAAAGATTACTAGTGACCTTTATATAAAGAGCGTTTCATCTGAGAATAAGCGATAGTTCATTGTTTGCACTTTCAGCCCCGCACTCCTAGGGACTGAAACCAAAGCCGCTACCGGACTTTTCAGACTACGTGATGTTTTACCAATGTTTTGATGGGCTGGTAGCCTCCTGAATAATTAATAAGTTTTTGAAGATCAATTAAAGTGCCCCTAAACCCAAAACTTTTTTTTCACTTAACGAAATAAGCGTATTTTTTGGAGTATTTCTGTGCAAAAATTTTTTTATTTGCTCAAATCTTCAATTTTCTGTGCCCTGTCAAAATACGGAAAATCGGCCGCCATCTTGCCCTACGACCGAGTTTAAAGAGGAATGGCTCTAGCGGGTAATGTGACGTCAAATCGAGAACACGAAAGTCTGCATTTCACACATTTTCACTTGTTTGGGAAGGTTGTAGTCGATATTGTCCGAAAATTTGCCGACTAAGAGACTTTCGTGTTCTCGATTTGACGTCACATTACTCGCTAGAGCCATTCCTCTTTAAACTCGGTGGTGGGGAAAGATGGCGGCCGATTTTCCGTATTTTGACTGGGCACAGAAAATTAAAGATTTGAGCAAATTAAAATATTTTTGCACAGAAATACTTCAAAAAATAAGCTTATTTTGTTAAGCGAAAAAATTTTTGGGTTTAGGTGCACTTTAACTCATCTGTGAATCTGATTTAAGCATGGCACAAACTAAAGGCTTCTAGCTCGCGGTATGTGTTGATTCTTCAATTAAATGATGAGAACTTTGACCCTTTGCTTTCTGCTTTGCTATATATATTGCGTCACGTACCTTTAAATAACTAATTGATTATTAACTTTAGAAGCGTAAGCCGGAACATTAAAAGTAAACCATATGCGAGAAAGATGAGGTTTCATGACAATGTTTACTCAAAAGTCTGGTGGCTGATCACTAGTCACTGGTAACTGGTAACTAGTCACTGGTAATTGTTGACTGGTAACTGGTAACTGGTGACCAGTGACTGGTGTCTGATAGCTGGAAACTCGTAGATTTTTGAAATGTGAAATGTCTCTTACTACCGATGCAGCACACTAAGTTTACACTAAGCAAATTGAAATTATATTTATAGTTGAATTCTTCGCGCTAGATCTAGCGGTAGAGGGTGACGTGCCTCCTCAACAGTGCGAAAACATGTCTTCAAGAAAATCATGGTCACGTGGGGTGACGCTAACTGCGAATGTGATGCAAATCTGGCGGACATTCGTTCACCGCTAGAAATTACTACTTAGATAACACGCATGAGGATTTTCATACAAATGTTAGGAATGGTATCTTTGCAAATCGTGTGTAGGAGTAATGCGTGTGATCGTGTCGAGCTTAGGGGTCGCCATTCTTTGGCGTTATGGTATTTTTATTGGTGAGTAGACTTGTGACGTTCTTCGCTCAACCAATTCAGTTAAAACGTCATTGCGATTAGTTTTACATGTTTGTTACTATTAATGTTAAAGTTATTTCAAAATCAATAAATAACGTTTCAAATTAATCAGTTTTTTTTAAAACCAGGTAGATAGACGTTTATCAACTCCTGATTCAAATATACGGAATAAATTCTTTGCCTCAATGAGATATAATGATAACTACATAATGTCATCGTTTTTAGCCATCTTAGGTTCGTTTTCACCAGCTATGTCCTCAATTGGAGGACATCTGCTTGTCGGATGAGTAACGTCCAAATGTTGAACTACGCGGGTTATAGTCTGGTTAATGTGAAATACCTTGAGTCATGTAAGTCGTTTTAGATATATGTAGTTACTGTTAATGGTTGGTTGGGGTCTGTTGTTATTGTTATTGTTTTCTGTTGGAATTCAAGTTCTTGTCAATTGATTGGCAGTAGTGCCTTTTGGTCCCCCTACCTTACCCAAATTCCAGTAACCAGTTACCAGTCACTAGTTACCAGTCACTAGTCACCAGTAACCAGTCCCCAGTTACCAATCACCAGTTACCAGTGACCAGCTACAAGTGACCAGCTATCAGTGACCAGCTACCAGTGACCATCTACCAGTGACCAGCTACCAGTATTTTAGGTGCTCAGTACCACAGCCACTGAAAGTCTACGGTTTGCCGAAACTACACAAACCTGGTTTACCGATGTAACCTATTGTTTCTTTCTGTGGTTCTCCTACATACCAACCATCCAAGTACCTGACGACAATACTACAACCGCTGACCGATAATCCAGACGTAAAGCAAAATCCACTGAGGAATTCATTAACGACTGTACAGATACCTGACGACCACTATGAGGCGCCAAAGTGGACAAAAATGCCGTTTAGCAAAAAATACATGTCAATTGAAAAAAATGCATGGCAATTTCAAAAAATACATGGCAATTACAAAAAATACATGGCAATTGAAAAAAATACATGACAATTGAAAAAAATACATGGCAATTGCAAAAAATACATGGCAATTGAAAAAAAAAGCGTTCTAATTAGTATGCAAATTTATGCCAAAAGCATCGTAGGCGTTGAAGGTCGATTTTGCGCCAAACGTTCGCCATTTTTCTTTAGGTCGATTGAGTTATTAATGGCGAGAAACGGGAACTTAACGTCCGATCTGCGGGAAGCTATTAGCAAAATCAGTGAAGTTGGTCGACTTCTGGCTCCGCTGACTTCAAATACGTTCGAAGAATTATCAACATCGAGCCATGAAGTTCCACACGTAAACAGACCGAATGGCTAAACCTTTCCTCTCCAACTGTAATCGGGCACTATGAGTCGGTACCCTGTTGTGTTTTGGGTTGGGAATGAGTACTATGTCTCTGAACACAGGTTTCCCTTTCTTGCAGTTCGCGTTCGCTTTCGGCGTTTGACGTTTTCGCTTCTTTCCGCCACGTACAGTGAGATGTTTAGCAGGACGAAAGGATGATGGGCTAGCCTGCTCATTTGAATGCTTGAGTGTTGGGAAAAGTTTCTGAAGCTCATGGTTTACATTCCTCGATGGAGCGATGGATTGAGGGTCGCTCACATCACTGTTTACGGTCGGTCTGTTTACGTGTGGAACTTCATGGCTCGATGTTGATAATTCTTCGAACGTATTTGAAGTCAGCGGAGCCAGAAGTCGACCAACTTCACTGATTTTGCTAATAGCTTCCCGCAGATCGGACGTTAAGTTCCCGTTTCTTGCCATTAATAACTCAATCGACCTAAAGAAAAATGGCGAACGTTTGGAGCAAAATCGACCTTCAACGCCTACGATGCTTTTGGCATAAATTTGCATACTAATTAGAACTCTTTTTTTTTTCAATTGCCTTGTATTTTATTCAATTGCCATGAATTTTTTGCAATTGTCATGTATTTTCGGACTGAGAATAGGATAATTTTTCATTCTTATGAGCAGAGTTTTTTTCAAACTTGGCATGAAAAGAACAATATTAGCATACTTTTTTTTTCAAAATATAATGTAATAAGAACATTAGAACATCTAAAACACATTTCAATTAGAATAATTTCTTCCGTACTTGTAACGCATTTTCTTTGCAATTAGAATGCAACAGAAGAATTAGAAAATAAATGCGAAAAAGAGCATGAATATTTCACTAAGTTAGCATCTAATATGTAAACTGAGGACAAAAATCTTGAGTTTAGAACATATTTATATAATTGGAAAGAAAAATTGCTAAATGGCATTTTTGTTCACTTTGGCGCCTCATAGACTACAAACTAGTGAGATTTGAGACTGTAATCCGATGAGACTGCAATCCAATGAGACTGCAATCTGACAATCTCCCGACCCACTACCGCTACCGACAGACGACATTGTGGACTTACTGAACCTTGCCTGACGTCAACTTAATTTCGGTACAACGATAAACACTACTAACAGTTACACGGCACAGCCATGGGGTCTCCGGTTTCTGTTGTTGTAGCAGAAATTGTGATGCAAAACATCGAGGAACGCGCCCTTTCGACTTGCCCACAAACGATACCGCTTTGGTTACGCTACGTTGACGACACATTCACCACCGTACGACATGACGAAATCTACGCATTCCACCACCACCTTAAGGGACAAAACACTGACATACAGTATATCAGAGAAGTCGAAGAAAATGGCAAACTTCCTTTCTAGACTGCCTGGTAAGCCGTGACGACAAATCATTACGGACGACAGTTTACAGCAAACCGACACACACCGACAGATTACTGGACGAGTCATCCTACAAGAGGGGGGCGTTGGGATTTTTGGTTTTGCGGTTTTGGCTATTTTTAGATCGGTTTTTTGGTTTTTGTGCAAAAAACTTCGGTTTTCGGTTTTGATGTTCATTGCGGTCAGCGGATTTTCCGTTTTTTAAGCATTTGGTTTTTGGTTTTCGCGAAAAATACTAACTGAACGGATTTTCGGATTTGATATCCGATGCGGTTTTTATCCGATGTGGATAAAACCATCATATAACCCCATCGGTTTTTATCCGATGCGGTTTTCTCGAATAGCCGCTAAACGCAGTTTTGTGCGAATTTCCCTAACTTAACTGGGCTCCATTACCAACTGCTTAGTCCGCAGAGACCACGCTCGAGGTCCTCGAGAGAACAGCCGAAATAAAGCCTATAATTTAAGCAGATACTAGAAGATATGAATGCCAAGTCCATGGCATTCACAAATACTGTAATGAAATTAGGGCAGTTTACTCTGTATGCTCCACTTGTCACCACTGTAACGGGTAGATCAGGGTTTTAATAATAACAATAATAATAATTGAAATTTATATATCGCAAATTCCATATACATGATCAAATGCACTTTACATAAAAATAAAGAAACTGTAGGAAAAAAATATATATATATATGTAAAATTACAATTTTCCTAATGAGACAAGAAATAAAAAAGCACTAACCAAATGAGACAGAATATTAAAAAGCACTAAGCTAATGAGATGAAAGATTAAAGCCCGGGTAAAAAGGTAGGTTTTAAGATTACGTTTAAAATTAGAGAAGGAGTGATGGCCAGTGATGTTACTTGGTAAGTTATTCCAGAGACGTGTTTTAATAACTGGGATGTGAAAATGTATCGGTTTTGACAGTTGTGCATGCGGTTTTCGGTTTTTATCGATTTTTGTTTCGGTTTTTCGGTTTTAGATGATTTTTTTTCGACGGTTTTGCGGTTTCTAATAGGCCCCAATGCCCCCCCCCCCTACAACCCTACATCACACAAAGCCACAACTATCAGAACCCTAATACGACGCGCGCAACTAGTATGAAACCCGATAGACAGCTTATCCGACGAGAACAAATACCTTTGCCGCGTTTTTTCAAAGAACAACTACAACTACGACCTCATCCGACGAAACACTCACCGACCTACTACCACTACCGAATCTAACGACACCGCAACTCCTACGATTACAGCAACCATACCGTACTTAAAAGGCATGTCTGAGAACATCTCGCGCATCTTACAACCCTTCAATATCCGCGTCACCCACAAACCCATCACCACACTACGTCAGCTACTAACCAACGTTAAAGACAAGGACGAACCGAGGAACAAACAGGGAGCGATTTATAAGATCAATTGCACCGACTGCCAAGCCTCCTACATCGGAGAGACTGGCAGAAACCTCGCAACAAGACTGACTGAACACGGACGGGCGACGAGGAAAGGTGATGTCAACAATCACATTGCTGAACGAACCACAATATTGACTGGGACTCTGCGCAATGCCTAACCTACAGCACTAAATACTTTCAACGACTGACTTTGGAAAGCTGGTTTACTAACTTAGAACAGATTTCCCTAAACAGGTGTCAACTACTACCGGCTCCATGCAAACGACTCATTCACGACATAAACATTACAAACGAACCGAACAGAACGACCTAACTTTATGGACGGATCGAAACAGACCTATCATGACCGACTTACGTCGCTTGAGTCTTATAGCCAACAACATCACGGCAAAACTGACCAATCATTTTACACGAACTGGACTAAGAACGTTCTACTGACAACAACTATCCTCTTGACTCTGATGATGACCTCTGCACAGGTTGTCGAAACGTCAGTCACTACCACCGACGACAGTCCTTCTCAGGACTACACTCACCCGGACGATCACACCACACTTTCAGTATTTTAGACCCAACACTGAAAAGTACATACATACATACGTACATACATAAACTTTATTATAGTGTCAAAGGTATTTAGCTAAAAGCTATTTGTGGACATCCCACGCACCAAACAGTACGCTTTCATAAACATTTTTCCTGCGCGTTGAAAAACATTTGAAGATAAAAAACACAATATCTTTCATTGTCGTGAAAATATTCTCGTCTGGTTGTCCTTGGACATTATCTGATCCTCTAGCTTGCAGTTTTCCTCAAGTTTCGTTCTAGGAAAACTGTTTGCATCTCGGAACAGATAATGCCCACCAACAAAGACCTGTAAATATTTTCGCACCAAATGGAGACTATTGTTTAAAATTGCAGATTTTGACCTACCCCCCCAGATATTTGAACAGAAGACTTTAAGGACAGAAGCAAATCTAGCAGAGGATGACGTATTTAATCCAGGTTCAAATCCTTAAATAATTTGTCTAACAAACTAAAATGAGATGAGTGAGTGAGTAATTGAGTGATTGAGCCAATTTTAGGTCTATATATGAACCTCTTAGTATGACAAAGTATGACTATGTCATACATATATCTTATTAACCAAGCGCGAGGGCCGTACTGGGAGAATATCGGCCCGAGGTCTTGACAGTACGGACCGAGCGCAGCGAGGTCCGTACAAAAAAGACCGAGGGCCGATATTCTTCCAGTATGGTCCCGAGCAAGCTTGGTTTATAAGAGATTTATTATACGACTGAAGTTTAAAGGGACACTATTGGGGTATCATTCGGGACCATTCGGGAAAGTGCCCGGTCCAAGACTTAGAGAAGATTGGACCGGCAATAGAGCACTTTGATTGGTTGATTTTAGTTATTGGCCCTCTGACTGCCGAGTCGTGTCATAATATGAGGTATTGACTGATAGCACATCTATTTTATCACAACTGATTCTTCATTAAGTTTCTCGCGCAATTCTATTTGGTACCCACAAGTGGCAAATGTGGACCAATCAATTCCAAGCCCCAACATCCGACCTGTGTCACAACTCACTGGCATTTGCAGGGCTTTCATTAAGGGCCGGGGGCTGGGGGCCGGGGGCCGGGGGCCGGGAGCCGGGGCCGGGGGCCGGGGATTTCCCCCGGCTACTGTAAGTCTGAGCCTCGGCTACTTTGATACAAAACCAAAACATTAGAAAGTAAAAATAAATCAAATGACAAAATTATAAATTAAAACACAAACCAATAGTTTATTAACACAAACTCTCTTCCACCTTTTAAGCGAGGTGACTTTATAATCACCGTGAGGCTGAATGAAAACGCGTAGTATTCAACGATGTCATCTTCCTATAAGCGCGCGCTTTTTAACGAAGTGTTCGTTTCAGTCAGATTCTCTTGTTCTCGGAGTTTCTGGTTCTGCACGACTATGTCATCAAAGAAACGGAAGGCAGAAGTGGACAAACAACGAAAACTGGATTCCTTCTTCTCTTCTGGCTCCGCTTCAAGGTAAGATGATGTTAAACTGAACAAATCACCGTTTGGGCTTCAACATTTCTCTTTCAAATCGACCACTGGGGTGATGCCCAAGCGAATTTAATAGAAAAACATGTGGCCTAGTAGTTGTCACACATGGACTTGCCACTGTTGAACTTTAAAAAGAAATGCACAAAAAGTCGGCGATTTATTAACCAGACACTTACAACGTTAATTGAGTCTTCCTCGCTTGTTTACTCGTCATGCAAAAAATACGTATCAGTCGTACAGTGCTTGTATACGTTCCAGATATTGCTTTGTCGGACAGTAATTTGGTTCACCCATATACTCTACATCAGAGCAGAGAGTTAAGTTGTGTTATTTTCTCAAGGGTAATGCAGTTGGTTCAAGGGGAAATGTGTTACGTTCTTGCCGCCATGTTTTTTTTTGCCCTTGCCCCTTGGTCACGAGCGTCACGAGCTACTTTCACTCGTTCCCAGTCTTACTCAATGTCTCTTTTTTGTCACGCAAAGAGTCACGACTCACGTCGGCTGTTTTATGTGAGGGTGGGTATAATTTTTCCAGCAGCCCTGTTTTGTCATGATAAAAGCATAAGAATGGAAAATAACTCTTGAAAACTGGTAAGAGTCCTCCCAATCCCTTAGAGAAAGGGGACAGTTGTGGCATTTAATTTGCTCCATGTAAAAGTTGCATTAAAATAAAAATGTATTTGGAAAATTTTGTGTTGTTTCCCAAAAGCCTTATCCCCCTGCCCCACCTTTTCTCATTGACAGTCACACCAGTAAATGTTTGTCCCCCGGCTTCTTTTTTCATTTCCCCGCCTACTTGAAAAATTAGTGACAGCCCTGCATTTGAATGTCATCTGCACCCAGAGGGTAGGGAATTTGAACCTTGCCTGGCTGGGGTGGGAATTTGAACCAGAAGCATCTAATAGAATCCAAGTTATATCTTTAAATACTGAGGTGTTTATGGTGAATTGTTCACTTTCACGGGCAAATGGCTCAGAAGAAATGTCTACAAGTTCTAGGTTTTAAGGCATGTCAATTTGTAGAAAGTCAAACTCCCTGATTTTTCCTTTTACCAAAAAAATTGGGTGGGGCAATTGAACACAGTTTCTCCCCCTGGGGGGGGGGGGGTAATGTGAACAAACCAATCTTCAGAAGTTCAAATGTGTGGGGGTTGCCTGAGGGGGGAAGGTTGATGCTTTGAATTGATAGATGCCTTAGATTATAACACTCATTGGTCCAGCAATTAGAGCATTAGATCAGGCTATGTTCTTGGAACCCGGCTCAGCTTAATGGGCAGGAATTTTGACTGAATTCTCATAGATTGAAGTAAAGAGATTTCCCTGGTTTCATTTCATCCAGAAGAATTGTCATGGTAAAAAAAACTGTTTTTAAAATACTACTTATAATCATGATAAAAAAAAAAATGGCTAAACATTATTTAAAACCAATGGTATGAAAACTTTTAGGGTTCCAATTTTCCAATTTTACAGATAAGTCCCTTGACACACAAGGATAAGTTCTAACAAAATAGATAATTACAAATCCTTCCTTGGAATTTGTCTTTAAAGCCCAAGTTGGATCTTTGGTGACATCAATTGTAATTTCTCTAACCTTAATAAGTTACTTACTACTTGGCTATGCATGGATGAAAATCAATCTTTGAGTGTTGACAATTTCTCCAAATAACCCATTTGGTTTGTGCACTTGAGAGAAAATATCAACTTGAGAAGAACATATAATGTTCTGTTCATTTTATGGATATCAATTTGATATCAAAATCATAGATCCAAAATCACATTTTAAGGGTGTCAAATGTAGAGGTCACATGCACAAAAACTTGGCTCCAAAACAAAATCTAATTATCCCCCAAATGTACTCCTCTAAAAATTAAATTTAACCATGGCAATGCTTATATTTCTTCATGGTAAGTAGGACTGCCATTTTGATGGCAATAACATTATATTCACATGTGAAGATGTCAGTGATAAGCTTGCATTGCACGTGTGTGGATCCCATGTTTTTTGAAATACAGTGGGAGAAAGTTTGGTACTTCATCACTAACAATAGAGTGAATGTAGAAAGCACTCACCAAAAAGTAACATGTTAATTTTGACATGACCTCCCATCACGGCCATCCTTGAAGATCTAAGGGCCTTACGTATCCACACCTTAGGATATTGATAAGATCATACCAAAATATTACTTGGCGATGCAACTCCTAGAAGTGTTAAATTTCTGAGAACATGCCTTGATACTGATGTATGAGTAACTGAAGAGTAAAGAGGTGTTGGAGAAAGTTGCCAATATAAATGATCGATAGCCAGATTAACTGATTCACGCTCCAGATACTCAGCAGTAATATCCAGATATAATTTTGAATCATTGGCGATCCCAACATTGCATAAGTGTAATAATGCAAGACAACACAAAGATAGCAATGAGGTATCAGAGCTTTTAGACGTACAAAAAAATTTTAATATTCGGGATGGATTTCCGCTGATATTACCCACATAAACAAATCATTCGTCCCAAAGTTAAACTACTGTTTTTTCCATTGTTTTCTTTATAAAATAACTGTGTGTATAATTAAGTATGGGGTCATATGGAAATCTTTCTGAAAATCTTACTTGGATCTCGCCTGTCGACGAATTTCATCTTGCACTGACACTAAAGACACTTCCGGTTTGAGTATACCGCTCGGACAAGCTCGGACCGGATTACGCCATTGCATCAGTTGGAAATTCCTTGTTTTAGCATACCGTATTTGACTGCACAATTTCCACCAATGAGAAGAGCTGTCAACTTCTGACTGATTCTTAAGTCTTAAAAACCCCTATCTTGCCTCTGTGTCCGTGGTAGAGTTTACTACACTGAAACATATCTTTACTGAAGAAGAGAAATTCTGTAGTGATGGTGAAGAGACTGGGAATGAAGAGACTGGGAATGAAGAGACCCTGCGCGACCGAGGCGGTATGCGCACACTGATTGCGTTGCATCATCGTCGTAAACAAAGAGTGAGTCAGTTGCATCTTGACGCGTTCAAGAAAACTTCTTTGATGTCAGCGAGACAGCGTGAATATACTTGGATTGTAATGGGGATCCACTGTCTATTGCCGTTCCTCCGAAAGTTAAAAAGTTTGACGGGCCTGCGCGACTCCTGTCATTCCCACGTGACGAATTCGTTCTTAGGAGGCAACCAACGTTATTGGGAAAGATTCGAAACTGTAATCTGAACACGACCAGTCACCGTGACAGTCACCGCGCGAAAAATGGTGGGGTCTGGGAAATAAAGTAGAGAATGAAAGCCCGGAATAAGTTATGTGATGTCACTCTAGCAGACATCGCAACGCAATTCCGCCGAGAGACTTTGCACACATTTTACATCACTTTTCAAACTTTTCATCATCATCATCATCATCATCATCTTTTATTTGCCTTATTTTAACAATAAAAATATTTAATTACAGCGATAACTGTTGGGAGGCGAGGAGACCCAAGAAGCCCAGGGCTTATGGGAGAGCCACCCCGCAATAATAAATCAAGTAAAGAAAAAGTACTGCGAATGTGCGGCTTGGCCAATTCGGTGATTAGTTAGGTAAGAACTCTTGTAATTTCGTCATAAAACTTAGACAGTTTGACGAACGAGTGACTGAAATAGGGAGAGAGTTCCAAATGTTAGGATCTTGGTAGAGAATTGTAAATTAGTAAATTGCTTGAGATTTGTACGGCACAAATGCGTTCGATAATAACTGGCTGTTCTGGTACCATCGTTGTGAATTTGGCTATTCCTTACAAAAAGATTGAGGAGCAATGAGGGTAATAAGTTATTTTTGAAATAAAACATACGTTTGGCGATTTCAAACGTTTTGACTTGGAAAATATCTAAAATTCCTAGCTTGGAGAATAAAGGAGCAGAATGGGCTCGATAGTCTGAGTTGGTGATAGCCCGCAGAGCTCGCTTTTGCAAATAATAAATTCTATTTAAGTTAGATACGTATGCGGTGGACGACCAGGTGGAGTTACAATAGACGATATAAGGATAAACTAAGGTGTAGTACAAAGTGAGGTTGGTTGTAGAGGATAGGGAAAAGCGAGACCTAAATATAATTGTTTTTGCGATTTGTTTTTATACATACATGATAGGGTGTTTCCAGGTGAGATGATCGTCAATATAGGCCCCAAGGAATTTAGTTACATTAGATTGTTGTAGGGGTTTACCTCTAAAGGAGAGAGAAATGCTGGAGTTAAATTTCTTCTGTCTGGGTTTAAAAATGACGTAGTTTTCCTTATATTAACTGAAAGCCTATTACATTTTAGCCAAACATCAATATTTTGGAGTTCATCATTTTAGGCCCACTATTGTTTTTTCTATACATTAGTGACCTCCCTAAAAGTACGGATTCTAAACAATTTAGGTTTGAGTGAGAATAAAAGATACTGGTGTCATCAGCGAAAAGTAGAGGGTCTGTTAATTCAGAGGCATTAGGGAGGTCATTAATGTATAGAAAAAACAATAGTGGGCCTAAAGTCGAAACCTGAGGGAAACCACATGGTTTGCATTGGAGAGCAAGCTTGATTGAATTGAACAAATTGCTGGCGGAAAGAAAAGTAGCTTTTAAACCACTGCAGAGCCACGTCACGGATACCATTGTGCTCCAATTTGGCAAACAAGATTTGGTGGTCGAGAGTGTCGAATGCTTTGGAAAGATCTAGGAAAACACCCACCGTTGTTTCGTGTTGGTTGATTGCAGATGCAATTTTATTTACCAAATGAATTGGCGCGTGAGATGTTGAGTGATTTTTCCGAAATCAGAACTGACATCGGTAAAGTATACCGTGTTTTTCGGCAAATTCTACCACGCGATTGTATATGACTTTTTCGTAAAAATTTGGAAAAATTAGACAACAAAGATTTAGGTCTGTAGTTAAAAAAAAAGCTAGGATCCTCTGCGTTGAAGATGGGAATGATTTTAGCGATTTTAAGTTTGTCCGGGAAAATGCCTTTTAGCAAAGATAGATTGATAATATCTCCCAAAGGAGCAGAAATAAAGGGAAATGAATATTTAATAACATGCATTGGGACACTGTCATAGCCAGAAGCCTTCTTTGAAGCGAACATGCTACGAATACTTTCCAGTTCACTAGTAAATGGAGGGACGTTTATTATACGGAAGTATTAGTACAAGGAGAAGATGCAAAGCTTCTTTATGAACAGGCTCTCATACATACATACATACATACATACATACATACATACATACATACATACATACATACATACATACATACATACATAAAACTTTATTTTATCTCGAATTAAGACTAGCCATAGGTAAGCTGGTATCTCCGAGAAGAAAAAAAAAAACTTTTAATCTTAGAATAATGTACTGTTTACATTAACTAGAAATAATATGAGAATATTATTATCATTATTATTACCTCATCATCTAATAAAATTATGTTGACGAATTGCTGAAATAAAATTATTTAAGGACGAAATAGCTCTTAAGTTATCCGGTAGCGCATTCCATTACTTAGCAGCTGTATAACTGAAAGAGTTTAAGCCATATGTAGTAGTAACAGGGCTAAAAGGAGTAAGAATATTGGTTCCTCTCATAGAATAGTCAAAAGATCTCAGAGTAAACAATTCTTTCAGGTACTGTGGGTAATGTTCAAAATTAAGACATTTAAAAATAACTATGAGCATATTCTGTATCCGCTTATTGTTAAGACTACACTGGTCTCCTATTGGGCTCATACTCTATTAAGTGGTCAGGATCGTGCGGGGAAGACAGTTTTGAAGAAGTCTCTCTTGGGTCTGCCATTTGATCCTAAAGAACAGAGTACCGATGGAATTTAGGTTGATCCGTCACATTTTGAGATTGAGGTCGACCGAGTAAAGAACTGGTATTCCACCCAAGAAAACGCGAGTCAAGCCACCGCGCAAGAGGTTTCTTCCGTATCAAGGATAATCGCCGAACGTTGTATCACTCAAGTATTTGAAAAGAAGACGAGGACGCAAGAGCAGCATTAGAAGAAGTAAGATCTAAAAGAGGATCTGGAGTAGAATCATGCAATTATAGATGGTGAAGCTAAATGTGACAAAAGTTCTTTCAAGAAACAGGTTGGTATTAAAAGAAGTGCTCCGCTCAGGATATAAAACATTCTAGAGCAGGAAAGCTAAGCTGGTGGCGAGGAATTCTTATTGGAATTTTGTTCCCATGCGTGGTGGAACACTAAAAATCCTGGCCAAGGAAAGGAACTTTGATTCCCCTAATTTTTTCGGTTGAGCTTATTTTCAAATATCATTTCGCTTGTGTGCAGAAGTGCAATGCGAAATAAGATATTTACGCCAAATGAAAATTTATTTTTTCAGGTAAAACATATTCTCAGACCTTTCTTATAGCTGCAACTAAGGGCACACGCTTTTCAGCCCCCCATATTTTTCCACTGTCTCTGAAACAAACGCCTTCTGTTACATAATTCTTTACTTGGTTGTCTTCTTCAAAACTTTATTCTAGCGTGAAGGAGAGGTGCACATTTCAGCAAAGACAGACGTTTCTCCGCCAACAAGGAGCTTGGTGAAGGCAGACGATAGTGAAAGAGCTGATTCACGGAGTCTGAATACCGATTTGAAGATTGATACAACCGGAATCCAAGGTGACTGTACAAATATGGGATTCTGCAGGACGACACGTATTCTATGCCTCACATCCTGTGTTTTTCTCACCACGTGCAATTTACATCCTCGTTCACAACCTGAGCAAGTCATTAAACGCCATAGCTTAGCCGTGTGCCAGGCAAGGAACTTGCAATGTTATCCTGGAGAACCAAAACAGGGAAACAAACTTGAAAAATTTTCTGTCGTGGCTTGTTACAGTACATAGTGTGAAATCTCCAGCAGAAGAAATGCCACTAGATCTTTCCCATCTGCGACCTCCAGTCTTCATAGTTGACCGGCACACATGCTGACAAACCATTTGAGGACACCAAGACTGTTACTTCAAAATTACACCGGGGAATAGCAGGAAAGGAATACGAGAAGTATGTAATCAGGCCTTTCTTCAACGTTGATAACACACATAGCAGCAAATCAAACTTACAGAGCAGCAAACCGGTCTTATAAAGGATCAAGAACATGTTTACCAACCCGCAAGGAAAGCATCAAGCAGGTACAACTTCAAACGCAGTTAATAAAGCGCTAATTGTTTTCTTTAAAATGGTCTAAGGGCGAAGGAAAATGCTGTTGATGAGCCTTGTTGGTGAGCCTTGTTCCCGACAAATACTCTGTAGCTGAGTTCCTAGTACCTGAGTGCGAACTCAGATGGTCTGTGTTCGCGTGGGACTCAGATCTTCTTTCTTTTTCCTTTGCTCATGGACAGTGCTTGTTGTATTTTTTGAAAGAAAACCGATTGATGTATCTCACAAATAACTAGAAAGAAATATTTCCTTTATACCATTATACTATAAGATTAGATTTAGCTCACCGAGTCATGGTCGCACAGTTAATTGAATATATGACAAAATCATATAGAACAAAAGCTTGCGGACTATCAATTAATTGCAATATTTTATCAGTCATTTTTTACATGCTTAGGTGAATGCAATACACTTATAACTGCACAAACATGATGCTGTTAATGTGACTCGTCGCTAAAGACCAAGTTTGTCTTTCCACATTTATTTTGAGGCTCCTCACCGATTTCTTCTTCCGAACACTTTGGCAATCGCCTTTTGCTTAAAGTGTTATGTTTATAAAGTTTTAGAACTGATTTATGCTAACTGATCAAAAATGTTATTTTACATTTTTTTTTTTTTTGCAATTGTGACTCCAAGGCGATGAACCTGATGGTGAAGGAATTCATGCTCTGCAAACTAGAATCATGGAAGTGATGAAGCAAGAACGGTACATGTGGGAAAGAGTACCGGTCAGGTAAATGTTTTCTTGGTTTTACAGTTCCGGGAAGCTTAGTTTATGAGAAATATGGTGCACAAGAACGGGTAGTCCAAAGAGCAAATGTATGCTTTAAGTACAGTTGCTTTTAGTACATTGCGAAGGCTGAATTCAATTTTTCCCAGATGTTTCAGCTTCAGAAAGGTCATCAAAGCTTTAATAACGAAAATGTTTATTACATGAAAGTTGAAAAACTTTAAACGTATGCCACGGAAGTTTGCTTCTTAGAGGATGAGAAACAACTCAATACCACTTTGAATTTCTATCATAACCTTGGCGTGGTCGTGAGGCACCGCGACACAGTCATCTTAAAGGTACAGACGAGAATGACAAACTTAAAGTGTTAACCTTTGGTCGTGGTGATCCTGAGGACTTCAGTCTGAAGGGCTACGACATAGCAGCAAAAGCTGTAGCTGAGCTAAACGACAACTCTTACTGCCTGGTACGTGTAGGTGCTCCAGATGGAAAACAAGAAGAAGTGACAAAGGCTTTGCTGGAAAGTGGAATTTTTAAAAGTCAGATGTTGGTCAGAAGGTAATTTGGTTGTATCAACTAAGTTTAAATTGTAAATTGGCCACCGTAACGAGTAAAAAAGCTGACGTTTCGAGCGTTAGCCCTTCGTCAGAGCGAAGGGCTAACCCTCGAAACGTCAGCTTTTTTACTCGTTACGGTGGCCAATTTACAATTTCAACATAGTTGATATAACAAAATTACCTTGTTATCCCCACCGACGCAGCACCACAGTTTCTTTAGAAACTTTCAGCCTTTATTCATTTGATGGTCAGAAGGTTTGTGAACAGCAAAAAAAAACTAAAGTACTTGGTTTGTGAAGTTGACCTTTGCATCACGCCCTCCAGGACGGAGGGATACGGCTTAATTGCACTGGAGGCCTTGTCGGCTTATCTTCCCATTCTTGTGAGTGGCAGCTCTGGTTTTGGAAATACTCTTCGTGTTCTTCCACTCAGTGTGTCCTTTGTTGTTGACTCCTCCGAACCAGAAGAATGGGCGAAGGCCATTCCTAGAGTCCGTCAGAAAAAAGAGCAGTGCGACTTGAAGAAACTCGGATACTCCGGAAATGTCATGAAAAAAAGTACAGCTGGGAAAAACCATGTGAAAATCTTGTTCAAAAGATGTGGAACATGGCTTATGGTAAGAATTCAGTTTATGATCTTCGAATCTTCTATCCACGTTACTTCAGATACAATGAAATATATGAATTCATATATTTACCTTAACCTTTGGACACATCAGTCACAGTCATCGATAATAGTCCTTCCAGGATAACCCTTTCTTTTTTCAAGTTGTGTGAACCTTCTCTTTCAAGATATGGCTGGTTGTTAAACCTTTTTAGTGAAAATGAATTTTATATAATAATATATATGTGTGTGTGTGTGTGTGTGTGTGTGTGTGTGTGTGTGTGTGTGTGTGTGTGTGTGTGTGTGAAAATGGAAGATCCTCTCCATATTAGGACAGCATCTATCCTTGTTTTGAAGAAGAGGCTTGAGTATCGCTGAAATGGCGTATTGAAAACACCTAGCCTCGAGCTCTTTCTAGGGACTTCCTCGTGTGCGTGGCTGGAAAGCCCCTAAGGGGAAACTTCAATTTACGTATTTATTTATTTATCATTATTTATGTTTAGGTGCTCGTGCGCGTGTGTGTTTAGGTGCTCGTGCGCGCGTGTGTTTAGTTGGGTTAGAAGGTTCTACTTTACTCTCTCATTCTAGTTCGGTTAGTCTTTGATAAAAAGGTTCAAGCAAGAAAATCATTGCTTGGAGCAGACTTACAGAGTTCGTAATGTTTAGACAATGTCGGCGATGAAGCCGCAAAAGTGCCTCATATTATCCTTAAAATATATTCTTGACATTATCATTGACAATAAATTAGTAGAAGTAGAATTTTGTGAATTTTAGTATGTACTAGGTCTATTTTTGTAAGAACTTCCACTCAGAATGAACGTTATCCTCCAATGTTAGCATGTTTTATATTTTGAGACTGTCTGATGCAGGCAAAGTGTACCCACAACAACCACCAGGAACATTTTACTTGTTATCTGAATAAAATGTATGCTGATCTGTATTAAGGAAATAATTTCTTGTGATTACATCTGGAGCGGATCCAGGATTTAGTCAAGGGGCCCGAGGGCATGCTCCCCCGGGAGATTTTGCAAATTAGGTCTTCGGACATGATTTCTAGCATTTTGAGGGGTAATTTAGGGGGTTCGACAAAACCACCCGAACCACCCCTGCATCCGCCCCAGTACATGATATTGTTTTTGTTGCGATGTAGTTCAGTATTTCCAATTTGGATCGCGACGTTTGTTGTTCATATTGCTCTAACGATGATGACGTTGATTGATGTGGAATCAATTATCGCCAACACAATTCTTCAGATCGTTTTATTGAATATTTTAGTGATACAATCGAAAAGTTCGCTTCCGCAAGAAAAACAATCTATATAATGACCGATTTCAATCTATGTCTTACTGGCCTTACGGAGCAGTTATCTCCTTCCAACAATTTTTAAGATAACCAACACGCGTGCATAAAATGTCAGCACCTCTTATTGATAGTATTTTTGTTAGCAATCCCGACCAAATTTTTCAATCAGTAGAAATATCACTGTGATTATGTTAACTCGTAGTTGTGATTCAAAGCGAAACTTATCGCTAGTTTACGTTTCTTTTGGTTCTTTTGATTGCCACGTGTTCTTTTCCAAAATTAAGATTATCCTTTCAGCTATGATCGCACAATACTTGGGTAATTTCTTTACGTAATGATTTTACGTATGATGCACGATCCCCGCAATAAATAGCGCTATTTAAGCAATAGCGAAAATCAGACCTGAAAAAAATCAGGCCTGTACGGGATTCGAACCACTGACCTCTGCGATACTAGTGCAGCGCTCTTACCAATTGAGCTCAATTGAGCGCTGCACTAGTATCGCAGAGGTCAGTGGTTCGAATCCCGTACAGGCCTGATTTTTTACAGGTCTGATTTTCGCTATTGCTTAAATAGCGCTATTTACCGCGAGGATCGTGCATCATACGTATCTAATACCGCAGTTCAAAATATCTGAACTTCATATATTTCATTGTATCTGGTAATGATTTTAGTTGACCGCTTCGATATAAGAATGCCCCAAGATATAGGAAAGGGACTAAAGAAAGAAAAGATCCTATATTGGCTTGGTGTATATCGCATGTGCGTGTATCAACCCGGGAATCGAGACTCAATTCTAGCTTTAAAAAAGAAACATTTACAATCAGACTTATTCTAGTGGCTGCTAGCGCTACATATTCGGAGTTGAACAAGAATTGGAATTTTACTTCCCAAGAAATTGGAAGTTAAGACATTTTAAAACCGGTATCTCGGGAAGTACTTTGCAAGTTAAATATAACCCGAAGTTCCAAAAGAAACATGTGCTACGGTCATTTACAAAGGGCTCCATAAGCTTAAGTTAGCGCAATTTTTATTTTCATGGCATAATCAAATGGGCAAAGTTGATATTAGTATATTATTACTTTACCCACTGTAGAGTGTTCTCACTCGCTACAGATTTCCTCTTTCAGAAATAAGATTCATAACTTGGCCCTGATGTAAAATATCTTCTGTTAAAGTGTGTATAGATAAATAGTCCAAAGAACTAACTTTGGCAAGGGATTATGAATAGTCAATAATCTACTGACCTTGGATATCGATAGCAGATTGGCGACGGCCAACGAAACCGCCGCAGCCGAGTTGGCCAGAACCAAATCTCATCCAGTAAGCACACATCAAATAAACTGTAAAATAAATTTATTTAGCATGCTATATAAAGTCAGGAAATATAACTGACTTCTGGCAGAAAATAACAAAGAAAAATGTTCTTCTTTTTACTGTTGAACTGTTGCTACCTAACCCGTGACCGAGAAACTTCTCAAGTATTAAGGGAGTTCTTTTGCCAGTCCCTCGACTCGGGGACCTCGGCCAATTTTTTGGCAGGATCATCCATAAGCACTAAACGGAGGAGGGCTAAAACTTATGACAACTATTGAAACAGTTTGCCCTGTCCTGACTTCACAGCGGTTTTTGTTTAACTTGTCACGCAACGGGAAGCATTGCGTGATATTCAAAACAAGCGGCAGCAAAGGAAACTAATTTATTATCGACAATAACAACAAAACAAACAAACAAACAATCAAATACAGCAACAAATCAACAGCAATAAGGTGCGTTCTTCAAGAAAACTTGAACATTGTACGTTGTGGATAATCAGTAATCGCACGGAAAGCCATCTTTCTCAAATGAGTAAAGTAACTCACAATACAAGATTAAAGTTTAGACTTCCCAAGTCTTTCTTACGCATTTTCCTGTGATATATATCTTCCAAAATCTTTGTAGGATAAGCAGACACGTATTATTCAGCCTTGACTTCTTGGCTACCACCGCGCATCATGGCGATTAAGAGTCAAAGGAAGAGAGTCAAAAGGGCAACCAGAAGACGCAGAAAACAGCCAGTGACTGGGCTGTAACTTGCGTCATTACCTACATTACACAGGTCACTTTTACAGCATGACCATCCACACTTTAAATCCGTGTTGTTGTTATTCCAGTCACACGAGGTCTGCAAACTTCCACAAGTATGGCCAGTCGCACAGGATCTTTGTTCTACGTCAATCGTCCTATTGTTAAAAATTCCACGAACATGTGTCCACATACAAGAGTCCATTCCCTTAGGACAGATCCTCTTGGTTTGGTGACGGATGCACTGTTTAGTGTTAAATGAATTACAACTGGCTGTCATCTCAGGAACACATTGATAACATGTAATTGAAAAAGCTGTGAATAAATAATAAGGAGTTAACAAAGGTTTACTTAATATAAAGGCCCATTAAGGTGCGATAAAGGCACTTTAATTTAAATTTGTAACAAAAACGGCCTTAAATTTTAGAGGGCTATGCGGTGGAAAACTAACCATTGGATTAACCAATCCCAGCACGAGAGATGTAGAAGTGTTAACGTTTGCATACAACTAAATTGAACCCACAGGGAAGTAACCTAGAGGGAACTTTGGGGTGCTAACGCCTTCCACCTTTCTTACAGGCTATAACGGACAATAAATCAATAGTTTCGGTCCGATAAAAATCTAAATGGCGTAGACCTTTGCCAGAGTTTGGTATTCCATTTGCTGGTCCTTCTTGTAGCGTGAATACGAGCCCGCTGATACACAAGGAAGAGCAGCGGTATGAACCAGCTCATTAAAGACGCACAGAAATTCGTAACTCGGGCCCCCGGGAAAAAAAAAAAAACTTAGCTACGGCCATGACCTATTTCTGTTCATTGTACCATGGCATTGTGGATCTAGCTTCATGCTGATTACTTCATAATTTACCAACATCTGTCCCATTTTGCCAAAAGGCTAATGAAATGAGAAAAAGCAAATGAAAACTAAATACAAATGAAGGGATATAAAGTATGAATATATATTTATCAAGAACAAAGCATTTCACTCCAGGCAGATTCGTGTCAAAACGAAATAACGCTGTTTTGCGAGCATTTATCAACTTAGCAATTTCTCAGGAATAGCAGAAAGGAATTTGATTGGAGAGACGCTCAGTGAAAAGCGAGTTTAAAGAGGAATACCTACATCCAACCTTGCTAAAGAATTGTTATATCCGTATTCAAATAAAGGTCTTCAAAGGCTCCGCTGAATTGCTTAACAATGGGTAGTGTGTATTTCGTTTATTAATCACGGCTCTTTATCTTAATTTACGGAATAGTAGTCGTTTACTTACCACAGTGGAGCCTCGATTTAACGAAGTGCCAAGGGACTGGGAAATTTGGTTCGTTATATCGAGGTTCTGTGGCATACATTTTACTGTAACTTTAGCCGGGCGGAAACTGAAGTATCGTTCGTTATGCCGAGGATTTCGTTATATAGAGGTTCCACTGCACTTTGAATACGATCATAATTTTGGTGTAAATTCTTTAGATTTGAATGTTACTGTCCATCTCAATTCAATTTCTTCTGGCTTTTCTGTGTTTGTTTTTGGATTTAAAACAATTTTAGGCCGTTATAATCCTTAATAAATGTTTGCAAACTTGCTAAGACATCGCCCAGTACTTGCATTGCGTGACATAATCCTCGAACCAAATTTGCTTTAAACACGCGATCTCAGTCCAGTTCGACGGCATGTCGTTCAAACATTAATTGCGAGACACAGAAGAAAAACAAACCAGTTCTCCTCAAGAGAAGATCATTGAATGGCAAGGAACACTTGGGATATCATAAAGCTGCCAGCAATGTAAAACTTCACAAATCTAAACGTTTGATTTAGCACGTAAACATCACGTGCATTGTTTAATCAGATGGATTATGAATCGTGTACAATTACGGGCCGAACATTTAACTCTTGAGGGGGGGGGGGGGGGTTGGGTAATTTCTGGTCATCAAGAAATTTTTTTCCTAGCAATCTGCTGTGCAGGATACTTTTTTTTCCGATTTTTTGATACGCTTTTTCTGTTACATTTGGGCTGCATGCAATTTTTTTCTTCCAACAAGCGCTTGCAGGAAATTTTTTTCAAAATCACCCACCCCCCCTCAAAAGTTAAATGGTCGGCCCCTTACAACTATTTTCAGTATGCGGCTTCGTCTCGTTCCTTTGCGGTCTGATATTACAGTTACGAAGTTACACGTACATGTCAATTTGGTCTTATGATGAATGTTGAGTCAGAATATTGTCCTTTGTTTGTCACTGCCGTGTAGTTGCAGGTTCTCTTCAATTTGGAAGAGCAAGTTCCATGGATTTTGTTGTGTATAGCTCAAAATACTCATGAAACATTGTGCGGTACGAAATACGGTGTAGGATTATCTGTGAAATCCTTCAGGTGACATGGTTCGAAACTTCTCAGATTACATGGTGTGATTCTCCCCACACGTGATCGGGGTGAAGCACCGAACATTTTTGCCGAGTGACCATCTTTTGATTAAAAAGGTTCTGTTTGCAAACTTATATTAGCAAAAACCTTCAAAATTAAGCGATGAATCTCTGAGCGCAAACAGTTTCATAAACAATAGCGAAAAGTACAAAACACATTTGTAACGCAACGGCTTGGGATTTTAAAAGTTGTTGAGTTTGACCTCTGCCGGGTTAAAATTTGAATAAAGAGCAATTGTAGAAGATGGCAGCTCACCGACGGATATTTGAGTTTTATCCTCGTGTCTTCCTTTAAAAATGAACGTACTACAAATGAGAGCTTCTCTCTCTCTAGTGATGGTAAAATCTAACCGTCCCAACTCACAGAATGATGTTTTATATTTCTGATGGTAAGCAAAAGCTTGATACACTACATTTGCTGTCCCTACACATCTCGTAAAACAATATGTTACGAATTTCTGTTCTTCGGGGGCTGGTTAAGATAATTCAACTACTTACAATGAAACAGACATCCGTTTCGAACGTATCATGGTTTCCGGTTGAATTTGGTGCGACTGTGAAAACCAATTGATAAAATTCTCTATCATTTCCAACGGCTTTCGCTTTTACCAGTAACTACTCGGAACAAAATATCAAATAACGCAGAGACAGAAGCCCAGCCAGGTAATAACAACTGCTCGTTCATGACAAAATTCCTTGTCACCTAATTAAACCTGCTACTAGTTTACCACCATGGAGAGTTGCACACTTGTCTCGTGTAAAGAGCAATCATTTTGATCGCTCTAAATGAATCGTTAGGTCTACGAGGTAAGTGCATAAATTTGGCCTCCATATTGATCGGCAAATTTCTATTATTTGACCTACCGTGACAAATGAGAGAAGAGGCGATAACAGCGGCTAAAGCGATCCTCATTTTGGTTATTGTGAACACCAACGCTTAGGCTTAAGTTTCAAATTTTGCTTAAGTTAGTCCCCAAACCCACTGATGCTTGCCGCTTGGTGTCACAGCACATCGGTGTTACATGCAAATCTTGCGTTTGGCTTGTGGCCAGCGGTAAACACAGAGAAAAACGCGCCTCGCGGAAAAAGAGAAAGAAGAGTGTACAACTGTGAGTGTACAAATAACGCCCAAGACGAGTACAAATAACGCCCAAGACGAGTACAAATATCACGCGGTATTTGTACTCCAGAGAAACGGTAAGACAGATTTTCTCGCATCGCGCAAGCGACGAAGTGGATTGAAGTTCCGAATAAAAAAAAAAATGGCAGACAATCATTTTTCTGAGGACGAACCGGGATGGCTGGCGAACTGAATATTGCTCCAAGTTTCTTAGATAAATCGAACGAAGAAAAGCAGGTAGACGACAGTAAAATTTCATCATTTCAGTGAAGAAAATAGAAACAGCAACACGACAAGGCGTCAATTCCATTCCGTTTCGCATACTTCTGTCACGCACTCCCCATAAATAAATATTCACGAAATTCGCCCGCACTGTTGGCGTGTTGGATAATAAATAACTTATTAGACGTTTTGGTGTGTCGTATCAATGAGCATTTTTATTCGTTATTTGTATTTTGACGAGCCCGTAGGGCTCGTCAAATTACAGCACAACTCGTAAAAATACTCAACGATACTACACAACAAAACGTCTAATAAGATATAAGTGCGACCATATCAGCAGCGAATAAGAATCAACAGTCAATCTCTCCCGTAGCGAAAAATAAACTTACTCCTATTACAAAATAAAATAAAAATAACTTTATTTTACCCTCGGCAGTGTTTATAGCACACAAGTGCTGGTGGGAACGAGCAAACAACTGAATCAAATAATTCAAATTGAACATAACATTATTAAGAATCCCAACTGGCTGGAGGCAAACCAGTTGGCTACTTACAGGCATGGCCGAGGGTTTGAACTCGGAGCTACCGTGGAACAAATCCAGGTAGTGGTCCCGGTGGGACTCGAACCTGGGAGCGGTGGATTGCGAGTCACACACGCTGACCACTCGGTCACGCTGCCTCCTGACGACATTACTTGTCTGATTTATCTCGTTTCTGTATAAGAAAACGTTACTCGTGAAGATAAATTTAACACGACTCATAATCTCATAAGCTCCCACTGTCACCTCACTGTTCTGTCCGTTTTTGAAAAGAGCGTAACTTGACAAAATTAAAGTAGTTTCATAGCAGAGAGATTTTAACGCCAGTCAGTAAAAAAGAGGTTCGTGACATCAGCTTAACTTTAAGATCGCGAGTGAATGCCATGATTCGGATATTAACCGTAAGCTGGCGAAGAGGACCGCGGGTGGAGAGGGGGGTGGGTAGGGGAGGGAGCGGTGGCAAGAGGCCACGAATGTTCTGAGCATGAATCACCGATAACACGCACCATTACTCCGACTTAGAGGTCAGAAAAATTACGAAGCAAAGTAAATTCTGTTTTTTATCGTCGAATACTGATAACGAAGGATACTTACTCTCATATCAACTAGTCCCAATAGCTTTATTCTCCTGTCAGTACAGGTAACCATGGAAACCATGTATTCTGCGATACATACATTCTACAAGTGATAACATTTAACAAAACACAGTGTATCTAGCTTAACGCATAAACCAGTTTATTTTACTTTAACTTCAAAATCACACGCTAATGATCCAGACATTTGATTGGCCGAAAAAGCATTACAAGTTGACCTCTGCGGGAATGTGTGACTAAAACAGCTTCAAGGCGCACAACACAGCCAACATCATTGTCGGAATCGCAATCGGGTCGTTGAAGACGGTGAAGCCACTGTTACAGGGTGTGTCACCATCACTGACACAGCAAGTCATAGTGCACTCTTTTATCTTCTGTTCCTTCATCTGGGCTTTGTCTTCGCATCGTTTCTTTCGCTCTTCGCAAATACTCTTAATATAGCAGGCTCTCATCTCATACTCTACATCATCATCACTCACGCTGTGCATCCTGACGCATGCGTACTCGGTAGGGTCTGACACATTTCTGTTGATGCAATCGACAATTTTCTGATCTTTCAAGCATTGCTTCGTGGTATATTCTTCGACATCCAAAGATTTCC